>NW_015150706.1:573549-639681 GCF_000732505.1 Cyprinodon variegatus
TATTTGCGTTGCCTTAGAATTCGTTATTTATAATTACATAGGAGCGGGTCTCACAGCCATCTTTGCGCTACGGCAGCGCAGAGCCAACAAACTAGCGATTGCGAGATCGCCCATTACGCTCGAAAGTAACTACGGCAAGTTGAGAGAGATGAACTGAGACGGTACTGAAATCTATACCCTACACAGACTAATGAAATACTATCTGTAAAATTATCTATGTAAACAAACCTCATCACTTGAGAAGGCAGGTGAGGCAGGTGATGCTGACGTCGTGGAAGACATTTTGTCCCGTAACGCTCGCCGTACTGTTGGGGGGGAGAAGCGGTGGGGGGGAGATGTTCATGTTGCTGCGGTCTGCAGTCTGACCGCTAGATGTCGCTGAAAATTACACACTGTAGCTTTAAAGAAGATTTTTTTATGAAATTAAAACCAGGTGAAACTAAAACTTTTCCACGTGAGGAGTTCTGGATAAAGCATATTGACAGACAAAAAATTGTATTTTTATCTTAAATGCAAAATATATATATATTTTTACAGTTAGTTACTGCTCTAAGTGGGTTGCTCTGTCAGCTTAAAACATATTTTACAGTCTCTATACTCCAGTTAGTGAGTAATCGATTACTAAATTAGCTGACGATTATTTTATAATCAGTTAATCACAATTATTCTGATTAATTCATTTCAGCCCTAATTTATATTATACACTTTAGTCTAACTAAAATAAATAGTCACACCGATTTCATAAATGAAGAGGCATTCCTAGACCCTTGGCCCCTGCGTCCGCGTAGCGTTTGTCATTTTTGAGTGTCCAACACAGCCACATGGTTTCCTGTTACAGCAGCCAGTTTGCATGCAGCAGCTGTCCTGGAGGGGGGGGGGGGGTCTCAACATGACATGGACGTGAAGCCTGTGCGGGACAGGTCTTAGCGTGAAAAAAAAAAAAAAAGAGACAAGTATTGCCTTCAACGTAAGTCTCATAAGCCCCTCGGCAGGCATGGTTTGGGTGAAGGGATAGGCAGAGACAGACCCAGCTGTGATTTAGTCTGGCTAATGGCAGCCAGCACAGATGGCAGACCCCTCGTCCTCACATGAACATGTGCAAGTCGACAGCCACGTGGCCACTTTCCAGCAGTGTGCAGAACAATCACAAGTGGAGCTTAAAATGGAGGTTTACATGCATGGACGGCACATTTAGAGTCAGTGACCAATTATGTAATGAAGCTTCATCCTGATCAGCCTCTGTAAGGACATGAATAGGATGTCCAGCTAATGCGGTGTCAGTGGCAGACAGCTGGCCGCAGTCGGTACGAGTTAGTCTGATTTTACTCCTCTCTTAATTTGGATGAATGTCAGAGGAGTTGATTTCTGCCTTTCTTTGCTTCTATCTTGAAAATCATCTTAGCTACATCGCCTCAAAGCCATTGAATATCTAAAGTATACCGTTTCTGTGTAGATGCAAGTTGTCAACATTGTAGCCTACTAAAATTTAAAGCTATCAGCATTATTTTAAAATATTGTAATAGACACTAATGTGATATAGGCTTCTAGATGGTCAACACAATTTTTAAACATTTGTGGTAAAGGTTTCACAGTTTTATGCTCAGAAAATTGACATATTTGCTTGACTGGTCCTTCAGCTGGATTTGTGTCTAACCTCTTATGTAAAGATAATCCTTCAATCCGTATTCTGCCTTTTCTTGCTCTTCCTGTTTGGAGAGAAGTCTGACAATGTAGTGCTTATTGAAAATATAGAATGTGTGTTTTGATTGCATCAGTGTAAAACCTCTCTGAGAAGAGCATGGTGTCACACCTTGTATTCAGAGCAAGTCACAACACCAAGAAAATATTTTCCTTTGGACCAAAGTGGACATGATTAACAAAATTATCTGTGCTAAAAAAACCTAAAACAAACCAAACAGCATCTAATCTACTAAGCGAATAACTTTACCTCATTATACAAGCTCTAAAACAGGCCATCTTCTATTGTGCTCCGGGAAAATGGTTGAAATACAGTAAAAATACACTTTTTGTCCAGAGTGGGGGAATTCTGTATTATTAGAATAAAGTTAATGCTCGTCATGCAAATTTTTGATTCATAGATGATTAAAAAACACCTAAAATCTAAAGTGACTAATCATTAGGTCCATAAGAATCCTCTTACATAGTGGCGATTTACTTTGTTATGCTACATTCACACCGCACACGCTTTGAGCAGCAGAAGCAGCAGGTTTACATGCAAAGTCTATGGTTGACGAGCATCAAAAAGGTCCTGCAGTGCGTCTTGAGTAGCAGTAGCAGCACATCGTGACACATCTGAGCAGCCGAAGCAGCAGCTCATGAGCTTCTGAGGCGCTTGACGCGCTGCACAAGCAGCAGCCACTGGAGTTGGAAAAAGTTAATTTTTGCTCCTTGACACGCAACATTAATGAATCAGTGAAGCTACTCTGCGAGCCCGCAGGGAGACAGACACAGCACTGCTGATGCAGAGCGCTGTGATCCCTCCACTGAAACTGGTTATTATCGCCTAAATTAACTTCAAATGTTGAAACCTGCCTGCAAAATATGTTCGCTTTTATTATTCTGGTGCCTGCAGTTTGTACTGAACGTCTGAAGAATGCTATCATCTACTTCCAGCCACCATAAACAGTAGAGGGAAGAAAAATAAAAATAGAGTCGACCGGGCCTTAGGTAGCTTCTGCTGGATTTCCAACGACAGCGGACCGCCGGTATGTAGGGATCTGAGGGGCTCCAACCGCATAAAAAATATTTTAAGGCAGTATCGTAATCTTGATGAGCTGGCTGCAAAGATGATGTTTTGAGGTGGACTTTCTCACCACAAAACATCATAAAACTACTTTTTATCCACTTATCACAGTAGATATATCAAAATCACTCCCTGCCATTGAACACAGGAGCAACAGAAGCATTGGTTGCATCTGATTAAAATTTACTGGAAGCGCTTTTGGAGCATCAAAGATGATCTTGAGGTGCGGCGGACCTTAATGTGTTCAAGCATAAAAAATGAAGCAGCAGACGCCTTTTTGCTGAAATCGCATGCAGTGTGAACGTAGCATTAGACCAAGCAGTTTTCTCAAAATGTGTCAATGTATTGACACTGCATGCTAAGCTAACACTACAGCAATGTAGATGGGGTTTATGCACTATATACAGGTTATTGCCCCCCCAAATTTGTGCCATTTACTCTATAAATAGCTGAAGCCCTAAAGGCATGAAATTATGTTTCAGCTCCAAGTTCCAAGGGATTCATCTTTTCTATTTCTTCTCCCTCGTCAGCCTTTTTGTCATGACTGACCTAAAGCAATTGTGTGCACATGCATGCACAGTTCTAGTATTTATGCATCCTTCAAGTGATTTGGACAGACTATAAACACACTTGTCAGTGTTCAACCTGAGTGGAAGGGCAGGTAAGATGGTTACTTTAGCATTTTCTACTTGCGTTTCTGGAAAAATCGTCCATCGTATCTTTAATATAACATTAGCGTAATCTGCTGCTGTAATATGTTTAGCATGGAGGTGGAGGAATGAGATCAACCCACAGGACTGAGATACCTTACAGTCATTTAGTCAACCAGACACTCATTAATTGTGAGGCTGGCCAAAACTGGCTAATAAAGGTAGACCAGTCAGATAGGTATTAAACAAAAAGCTAAACACATGCAGACATGGTCGATGTACAGAAACAAATTTACACAAACCAGGATAAAAAGCTTTAATGCTGAAAAAATGGGACAAGATTCAAAGCAAGAAAGTGAAACCTTAATGAAAATGCAGTTTCTTCTTTTACAAGTACAGTCTCTTTAGCCCAAAGAAAATGGGTCTATATCTAAGTTGGTGTTTCACTGAGCATTAATTCTTCTCATGTCTCTAGAGATGGATGCAGACCTGCAGAAATGCTCAGTACATTTCAGTGTTATACTTCTTTTCAAGCATTCATTAGACTTACACCTTTGTCTGTATTTAATCTTAAACACAGCTCTATGCTCACAATCGTCTGCAATCTAAGACTTTAAATAATGACTGAATGCGGTTCTTGAATGTACAATGTATGTGCCAGTGCCATGGTGAGGAGCAACACACAGGACTAGTGTTGGAGCTGTTGTGTGGCTCTGTGAAGAGTGCCTGTCAGTGACTGAGCGTATTCTTGCTCAATTTCTATGGTGCTAAGATGCTCCTCTCCTCTACCCCCCTCCCTCCATAGTTCCTGTTTCTTGGGGTTAATGGATGCAAAGGTCGCCTGTGCAGCCATCCTCTGTCAGCTGGTTCCTAAGTCCGCCCCACATCACACAACAAAGACACAGCAGAGGTTATGGCTGCAGATTTTTCATGAGTTCAGCTCAGTTCTGGCCTCAGGTCTCTATTGGAAAACAGGTTTTTGTTTAGTGTTTTTTGAAAGTCAGGTTTGGAATGTGGGTCTTTTGGCTCATTGATTTATTCACATTGATTTGAGACGCGCTTGGAGTCTGGATTCAGTAATCTTTGTCCGTTTTTTATAGCATCAGAGCTTGAAAAGAGCCTGATCAGCATGTTGCTTTCTCTGAACCTTGGACATTAAAACTTGTGCTCCTGACTTCACTCCAGACTCCAGTTGTGTTTGCTGCTCTTAGTCAGCATTTATTAGCTTCCTGCACTCAAGTTGTTTTTGCTTCTTGATTCCAGACTATTTGTAATCTTTGTTTTAATTAATTTCAGTGGGATTCAAGCAAGTAGCTCATTAGGGAAGATGTGTTTTGTTTTGGGCTTTAAAAATAATCCCTTATCTAGGAACATCTAATAATTTAGATGGAGCAAATACATATGCAGCATAATGATATAATAGTTTGAAGCTGTTTAAAAATGATGTGATGTGGTTGTCTATCATTTGACACTTCAGTGCACCTGTTAATGCAAAGCCCCACTCAGAGATGCAGCAATTCCTTTTCTTTTTTTAGTCAGCATGTCGACATTTTCGGGGATCACCTCACATCAAATTGTTGTTGACTGCTTGAAGTCAGAGATCCTCCCACCCCGACGCTAAAAACACGTCCCTATAAATAGAGCTGAGGCAGAAACAGGCCAGCTGCAGAATGACAGGCATTTGTACTACCAACCACATCTCAGACGGATTGGGAAGCAACACACATCCATACAAAAACACACCCCTCCCTCTGCTCAGTAGCTAACTGGGATCTGTCTACTCTTCTTGAAAACCAGTAATTATTTTTTTTCTTCACCCAGTCTGAGGCCCTCGTGCCTGTTGTGTTTCTGGTGGCAGAAAAAAAAAAAAGGTTAAACTACGAAAGACGAGACGCACTGCTGCTTAAATGCTTTGGATTCCTGTGGGCTAAAATTCTGCCGAAAAGCAGAGGCTGGACTCGCATCCATAAAGCTTTCCTGTGTTTATTTGTCTCTTCAGATTTGAAATAATGACGTCATTAATAAGCCAAAGATGAATCTTATCTTTAACTACTTATAATAGCTGATATTATCATCTATGTTGTATTAAGCATAGCAATTAGTGTTACTAGTTACTTCGAAATGTAATATATTTCATATTACAAGTTATCTTTGTTGGAAAGTAAAACAGTTCTTCCCAATATTGCCATATCTGTAAAGACATTTAAAACAAGGCATGATGAAAACAAGGTGCACAATAATCTTTGTCATGAAAAGCTGAATCACAAAACTGTAAAAGTACTTTTCCCAAATTGTGGCTAACACCTATAGCTAAACCTTGCATGCAATCTGGATCATCACCACATTTAAATTGTTAGTATGAGGCACAACTCTGGTAAAAAAGTTGTCCATAAAACCAGTTCCTAAGTTTTCAATTAATCCTGCTAACAAACTATCAACATTCCCTTTTCTTGTGTTTTTGTCTTGAGTTAAATACCTCCATGCGGAGGGTGTAAATACTTACTGCTGCCCCCCTATGGTTCAGTGGGTCAAATATCCCAATCTCACAATGTTGGAGAATCTTTGAACAATTCTGTATCCAGATTATGATCTGAATCTTATCCCAAATTTAATGGATTGTTCCTTTGCATGATAGACGCCTCAGATAAAAATGGGATTAAGTTCCCAGATAACTTTTCAGATTATCCTATACTCGGACAGACGCACACAAAAACTCTCCTAAACACATAACTTTCTTGGCGTAGTCAATAAACTTTAAAGATCAAAGCTTTAAGAAAGAAAACCTGTATTTTTAAGCTACGTTTTAAAGACCAAATTACAGGATTTACCATAAACTCTTCAAGAGTTTCTCTAGTTTGCCTTAATAATTCAACTTCCCAGCATTTTTATCAGAGTGGACTTACACACAGGCCTTTAGAATGGAACATTAGAATTTCCTTCAATTTCATTTCATTAATCTTTTTTTTTCCAGCAAGTTAAAAGTTTAAAAAAGTGGATTGACTCAGACTTTTCTCCTGTACCCTGCTTCCCTTTCCCCTGCAGTGTGATTTACAATGACAACCGAATCAGGCGCAGACTCTGAGGCCAAACAGCCGCAGGCGAATAAGGAGGCAGAGAAGGGGAAAACTAAAGCAGCGGCTGACCCTGCCTCGCCCCAGAAACAGCCGGAGCAGCTCCCAGCAGCAGTGGGACACAGCACCCCGACCAGGAAAGACCAGGTCAGGCTCTGTGTGTTATATTTAAGATTGAAAACAAAGAAAAGAAACGTAAATATTATTCAGTTGTTTTGTTTTTTTCTTCTTTCAATTAGTGAATATATCATTTAACATTTTCCTACTCTGCATAACTTTAACTCATTTAAATGAAAGGAAACATTTCACAGCATTTATTCTCTTCCTGAATGAATCAGCTCTTTGTGTAGAAAATGGAAATGAAGGTGACAGCATGATTTCAGTGTCCTCCTCTTTTGTTGTAGCCCTTCAGTCAAATGGAAGCAACTTACCCTTAAGTTCCTGCTCCATGTGTGGATGGTCTTTGGCAGATTGTACAACCTTTCAACATGTGGATATAAATGCTATTTATTTAAAACCAAGACAGCTACTCCCTGTTCGTAGAAGTGTTCTTACCACAAACGGGGAGCCACTCAAGTAGCCGTTTGGAAAGTAGACCTTTTGCTCAAAATCGCTATGACCATTTGGATTTGATCACAATCTTCAGAAAATAATTGCAGAAACTGTCTTCTTTCTTTTTGCTTTGTTTGATCCCTTAACCCTTTCTGTACGGCTGTTATCCTGTGACAGTTTAACTTTCAAAAATGAGCTCTTCTGTAAATTTCATATAGGATCTTAAACTGATGCCTTCAAAGCTGGAGACCTTTGAATGATTATTAAAGGAGCTAAAGTTATAGATACATCAGTCATTCTGTTGCCCACCACTAAATATCTTTGGGTGAGAGATGCTAAAAATTGTATTAAGGAGTGGCAAAATGGTTGTTTTCTTTAAATAATATGGTTGTACTTATATAAGTTGAATTTTTTCCATAAACGTCCTCAATTTAAAAGGAATGCTGTTTGTCAAAGTCAGCTTAGCTCTACATTTTTTTTTTTTTCATAAATATTTAACAGAGAAAAAAATGAACTAGTTTTACTTCCTCTCTCTTGTAGCTTCCTTCTCTTCATTAATCTGGTTTAGACTAGTTTGATCTGCAATCCTAAGGGCTGCATTAAACAGCCACTGATGGATGATGCTCGGCTGTTGTTGTGTAAACTGGCAGACACAGGCCCGATGAAGATCCCAGCATCCTGACACCACACTGTCTGCTTCTCCCAATGTCGCTCCAGCTGAGGTCACATATGCCCCAGAAAATAGCTTCACTAACTGTTTTCCTGCTGCGTCTTCATACATATGAAGCACCTGTTTTCATTAATCATGGAAGCAACTGTACACAAGTAAAATGTCCCCTTAGGTATTACTCTAAAACTTTCATATATTCTAATAAAACACTCTTATTTTTACTTTTTTGCCATCTCAGAGTAATTTTCCTCTGTTTGTGGGCTGCTTCTGTGTGACTCAGGGAAGACAGTGACTCCACCTGAGTTTCACTGAATACTCAGAGCAATCTGGTTGATATAACCTGAGGGGTGAAGGGAGAAAGGAAAGTGTGATTTCAAGCAAAGAGAGAATTATCTCTGAGGCATGTTTTTTAAGGATAGATTCAGTCAAGAGGGGCTTTGTTTTCAGTCAAGTGGAAAAGTGGATTTTCTATTTTTAAGATGGAAAAAAATGGCAGTACATCTGAAGATCTTCTCTGTGGGACCTCATTAAATTCAGACGTGGTACCAGTTATTACTTATGAGCTCAGGAATGTGACACGGATGGTAATTAGTTCTCACAAATAAGTCACATGCCGACCAGTCTGGGGCATTTAAATGATGAAATTATATCAGTTGAGTTTTTCTGTGGTCTCATAACTGTTTCAATCCGAGTGCTATTATTTATCTCACAGCTTAAGGATATAAGAGGAAGTTGTAGTACAGTATAGTCAGTTTAGTGCATCGTAATCTGGAAGTATAAGAAAGGAATGGCTGAATTGGAGGAAGAAGAAGAGGCCTCCACCAACCATCTGCTGAATCCACCTGGATGATACAACAGATGGAGAGGACATGAAGGAGAAACACCATACTGTAGCTCTGTAGCTGCAGGACGCTTTATGGGAAAGAAACACTAAGAGCAAACAGAGTTATTGGCAGCAAAAGCTCCCCCAAAGACTGCTTTGCAGGATGGTGACATAGCTAAATGCAGAGGCATTGGGCCAGGAGAGGAACAATCAGTACATTCAAATAAACAGTTTATATTTTCTTTTCTTTTTCATGTCAGGAGCAGGAGGAGGATCAGGAGTCCCACAGGTCATCCACCAGTCGCCTGTCCAAGTCTCCTTTGAGGGGTGTGAAGAAGGTGAAGATGATGCAGTGTAAGATCACTCTGCTGGACGGCACTGATTACACCGTCAACGTAGAGGTAGGTCGTAGCAGCTGTCGGAGGTCTAACGTTTGAATCAGGTTTATCGCTGCATAAAGGCTGCTTTTAAAATGATCGGGTTTTTTTCTCATTTTTCCTCGGGTTGGTAAATAAATCTCTAGCTCAACTCCTTCAGATCACTAATAATAATGAAAATAGGGAATTTATTCCATTGATTTAGCTTTATTGATGAAGTGCGGGATATCTGCTCTGTATTTACTGTACCATGCAGAAATATGTACATTCATAGTATTTTTTTTTCTGCTCTTTGGTGCCATGTTGAATTTAATTTCAGTCAAGAGCAGGTAAGGATAGCCTTTTATCCCTCTTGCAGTCTGTAAGTTATAAGCTTATCATTTAGAGATTTCCAGTGATTTAATACTGAAAATAAATGCCGATAAGTATATTAAAACAATTTTACCATTTATATGAGTTAATTTATACCCTGGTTTGACTTAAGACTTAAGGCTGTTTGTCTAAATGGAATAGAATAGAATAGAAAATCCCTTTATTGTCCCAAAATGGGGAAATGTTGGTGTTTACAGCAGCAAAAAGATTATAGAAAAAAATGGTCACACAAATATGGAACTTAGTAAAAATGTATAAGAATAACGTAATAGTGAAGAGTTGAGAAATAAACAAATGAAATACTGTACTGTAAAGTGTTTTAACAATATGCACCTGGAGAATAACTACAAAATCAGCATGAATGTAACAACTTATTGAGGTTGTTGGGAACAGTGAAGGTTATAGAGTCTTACAGCTGCTGGGAGGAAGGATCTGTGATAACGCTTCCTGGTGCATTTAGGGTGCAGCAGTCTGTCCAGTTCTGCAACAGCTTCATGTATGGGGTGGAAGACATTATCCAACAGAGATGTTAATTTAGCTAGGACCCTTTGTGCAAATGCAAAAACTATAAATAAGGTTTTAAAACAGCATTTTAAATCTTAATTGCCAAAGATTTGTTGGAAATTGAATATCTTTATAGATAAGCCTGTTTTTCAACACATTTATTATTTTTTTTAAGAAGTTTTATATTTAAGGACAATTCAATAATAAAACAATTCCTGCAATCTGTGTTTTTTTTTTATCTTAGTGGAGGTTCAGAAAATCAAAGATGCTCTTCTAAAAAGAATCTTAAAAAAAAAATAATCTTCTCATTCCCAAATAAGAAGTTTTAAATGCCACAAAATGAGCACTAAAAGATGTAATTTGATTCAATAGTGGCTTAAGACAAAAATACTTTAAAATTGTTCTTTATATCAGTAATTAATAGAAGTTTTGTTTGACATTTTACTAAAGTTGGTTTCCTCTGAGCTTTTGTTTATAGACAAGGAAAACTTCAAAGATTTCTCAGATGTGTCCAAGCGGTACTGGAGCACAAAAACCCCTTTGCAAATCTTTTTATTAAGCAGATTCCTCCTCAGCAGGGGTCAGGATGCCAGGACTAGCTGACTGTTCTTATTGTGGCGCTGAGGAGCTCAGTTCAGGAGCACTTGTAGCAGACTCCCAACACAGCATACAGGAAGCATTGTTTATTATTCAATTTTCAATCTTCAAATAGAATCTGCATTTCAGATCTTTGTAATAATTTGCTGTAGGTGCTTTTGCAGTGTATTTAAGGTAGATCTGATTTGCTGATTCTCATAGAGACGATAAGAGTATTTTATTTTAGATAGCAACAAAGAGAAAATTAAAAATGTGTCTTTTTCAGCAGATTTTAAAGATCCTTCATTTTTCATAAAAACAGCTGTATATTTATCCTGCAAATATTGGCTGTAAGCCAGATAATTGAGTGTAAAGATATCAGATCAGAAACCAGTATTTAAACTCTAGGAAATTATCTGTAGACCTCTGAGCTTAAATACCTCTGCATGTGGGTTTAAGTGACTAAAGATCACAAAATAACTCCTGTCCATTGAGAATTTATTATACATTCAGATCTTTTTGGTCAAGATCACCTCCCTTATTTAATTCACAGCACACCAAGGCACAGAGAGAACAACCCAGAGGAAGAGCAACAATCATTTATGTGTTTTAGACAATAAAACAAAATTACAATAATCGTTAAAGAAATGTTTAGGGTGGAATTACTTATAGCCCGATTCCATTCTTTTTTAACCACCCCTCAATAAATAAATAAAAATCAGAATTGTGCCATTTCCATATGTGGTACTATACTAGCTTATGTATCAAATAGTTTTCATAGCATCCACTGTCTGTATCATCATATTGCATTTTGTCCAGCTTGTCCATCGTTGCCCTGGCTCCAGATAAGCATCCACACAGACTTACAGCAGAAGGCATCACTGCTTCACAAAATGCGGTAGTCAATAGTTCTGCTCTGTCTTTTTTAATTTTCTGTGATCTTAATATCTGGTCATGATTTCGTCGCCTTCTATGTCTCAACAACATAATGATACAGAGATGCGGGTATTCATTCTGTACACAGCGTGCTGCTGTATGATGTCTGCATTCTCCTTCTGCACAAGCAGGACGCTTCGGGGACGTGCAGACTACAGTTTGATGGCGGTCACATAAAAATGTTAGTTTGAACCATCTTGCAAAAAAAACACAAAAAAAACAGATTTCTGCACAAAATATGGATTGAACATCAGAGACATGCTGTGGGGACATAGTGATAGGGACTTAAAATATGCAACTAAGAAAGCTAAGGAGCCCAGATTTAAACAGCTGTCTATGACCCATGCATGTTTAGTCTAAGTCTGCAGAGAGGAAAGGAAGAAAACACCCCAAGTCAAGACTTGGCAGGAGAAAAGTGAAAGCTAATACAATATAAGTATTTTAAGTTGTTTGCAAAAACATATTTTTGCACTGTGTCCTCTCCCAGCTCAGTAGAACCTCAGCAGAGCTGAGGCAGATCATCTCATCCTGTATCACTCAGTGTTACAGCAAAGGTCAGAAAACTCCTATAATTGCCGGAGAGGCCTCCTCCTCCCAAACCTCCATCTCCATCTGAAACTGCTCCAAGATGTCAAGGCATGACACTTATATCCCTCTGACCTTGTAGTTTTCCAGTTCAGCTCAATCCGTCCCTGTGGGAAGCAGAGCAGGCTAATCGTTTCCTATCATTTTCCTCGACATGGAGCTGCTGAAGCTCCCCCAGCTGCACTTCTCAGACGATTGGATTTTAAAAGGAGTACAGTTAAATCTTCCACATCTCAAAGGCTATTTAGATCTTGGTATTGAATTTTTACATTCTGATGTACCTTCTTGTCCTAAATGGGTAGTTTGTGTTGATGGGTAAAAAAAGAGCATGAATTTGCTGAAACCTTGTTGGTCCAATGACCTAAAGGTTTATTGAGATGAAACCAGTCATGAAAAGTACATTTTCTGAAGGGGTTGACTGTTTCATTTCCCCTACAAGATCAGTGTGAGCTTTCAGACTCTGTCCCAGTTGCTCTTGTTTACTTTCTATGTTTAGACACAATTGATCACGATCAATGTTCCTCCTCTGATATGAGGTCAGTTTACCTTCAAGCTTACTTTTGTTTTCCCTCGGCGAAATCATCCAGACAGTCGGCTGCTTGTTTACTCTGGGTTCTCTGTCTTTATCTTTTTGATGGCTTGTTGACTGATCCGAGACGTTTTGTTCATCACTCCCTTGTTTTTGTTTTCTATATCTGAAAAGCCAGCTTTAAGGGCTTAATTTTGGAAGTTAAAGTCATTGTTAGCGAGAAGTCATCAGTGGAGTTAGTTCTCTTCACACCCATAAGTAATCTTATTTTACTTTGTATTCTGTCTACATGTGGATGCACATACAAATGCGTCTTTATATTTCCATTTTGATCTTTCCCATCCATTTGGACAGTTTCTTTGTACGTTTACCAGTTTCCTTCATGTTCCTGCTGCTCCAATATTCCATTTCATTGGAGCGGATCATTGCTCTGTGAAGTGAGTACAGAGAATGTGATTTCTTTTTTAAAGTTGGGCTCCAATTGCACTTTTTTCATAAAAACAAAAACCTTAGATTTAACCAAAACTCACATTCTTAACAATTGAGGCTCATGTTAGACTCAAATCCTAAGACTCAGCTCTCATTAACAATGGTTATCTTCTGTATTCACTAATAACAACAAGCATGAGGCTATGAATTACCTATAAAACCTTCTGATATTTGCCAAAACTTTATAAGAACCACATTGTATTCTCTGTAATTAAATTCTGTATTAGAATACAGCCTCTATTTACATTTATTTATTTATTTGAATTAACCTCCCACATTTTGTCCTTTCGCTCTTTGTCTTGGAAGTCACATTAACTTATGGGATTAAGTCTGTGTCCCCGATAGGGAGGGGAAAAAAGTAAAGGGCAAACAAACCCACACATCTATTACATAACAGTGCCTACCTTTTATGTTAAAATGTATAGATAGATAATTACTTATACTAAAAACTTTTAAACATTTGTTTTGGTTTTCTTCTCAGAAACGAGCCAAGGGCCATGTGCTATTTGATAAAGTGTGTGAGCACCTCAACCTGCTGGAGAAGGACTATTTTGGCGTCACATACAGAGATGTAGAGAATCAGAAGGTAATTCTAAAGAAAATGTCTGTTTTAGATTTGCTATTGGTAATGTGTAAATGTTTTTCCCATATGAAATTACAGCCCCTATTAACTTTTTCTACATTCAACTTTTAAAGTCAGCTTTATTTCTATTTGGTCATGACTAATTCTCTCTTCTATGGTTTTGCAGAATTGGTTGGACCCATCCAAAGAGCTTAAGAAGCAGATCAGGAGTATGTCATAAATCCTAGTTACTTACCATTTAATGCTAAACGGCTAAATCCTAAATTTATCTGTTCTTCTTTCTGCGTCTCAGCTGGTCCCTGGAACTTCGCATTCAACGTCAAGTTTTACCCTCCAGATCCCTCGCAACTGAGCGAAGACATAACAAGGCGAGTCCGCTGTTGATTAAAAAATGTTCATTTTTTATAATGTTTAAAATGACTATTTACTTAAAAGTTGAACTGTTTTGATTCAAAACAGAAGGAAATGCTTGTGCACACCACAATCCGTGGTGCAGTTTAGTTTAAAACTGTTCTAGATCCTGACTTAAACCGAAGCAACTTTGCTTCAAAGCAGAAAACGGCGCTAGAACTGAGAATGTCGGCATAAAAATCCTGACTAGATTAATTACCTAAAAAAAATTTTTCTTTATTTTCTCCTGCTTCCAGGTACTACCTTTGCTTGCAGCTGAGGGATGACGTTGTTTCGGGTCGCCTGCCTTGTTCCTTCGCCACCCACACCCTGCTGGGTTCCTACACGGTACAGTCTGAACTCGGAGACTATGACCCAGAGGAGATGGGCAGCGATTATGTCAGTGAAATCCGCTTCGCACCCAACCAGACCAAAGAGCTGGAGGAGAAAGTCATGGAACTCCACAAGACCTATAAGTTAGTGTCTGTATTTTTTGGTCAACTCGCAGCCGCCCAGCTGAGCGCTGGACTGGATTGTTCTGTTATGCCTTAAAGAAAATAGTTACTGTTAAGCACCAAAACTTAATACATTGAAAAGAGATTTTAATGCCGCCTGGGTGCCTCATTTTGGAGGTTTTAAGGGCATGTCCGATGCAGAAGAAACCCTGGGCAAGGCTTAGAACTTAGCAGAGAAAATATATATCCCATCTAGCCTGGGAATGCCTTGGAGTCTGCAAGAATGAGCTGGAGGATGTTGCCAGGGGAAAAGGATGTCAAGGTTTCCTTCCTGGACTCTTCCACCACAACCTAACTTTGAATTAACAGTAGAAATTGGATAGCTGGATGGATTTATAAACCATATTAATAATAATCTTTGTGGCATAGCTTTCAATGCAATATGGAGCTTATATACATTCATTCATACCAAATTAAATTAGCAAAGGGTAGAGAGTCGAGCAAAGTTCCTCTTTAGATTTTCTCTCTTAGCTTCAGGAGTCTAATATTTAGCTCCAAAAAGGCCATTTATAAAAAAAAAGAAAAGGCAAAACTTGATTATTGATTTCTGAGATAGTTATCATTTAAAATGTTTTGTTTTTGTCTGTCATGAGTATAAAGTTGTAGTTAATGAACACTCAAAAGTTTTTTTCATAAAAAGAATTTGCCTAATTTAACATTTTTACAGAAATAATCGCTTACATGTTATATATATGTATTGTAAAGTAAATGCAATCAGATATTTGGCATCGAATGGAAGCATTCATCCACTCAAAACTACAGTTAGCCCTTTTGCTCTGCATGTTTTTTCCTCTACATTTTTCCTTCCACTTAACTTTCTATCAATACATTTTGGGTACAGCCCCCAGTGAATTCTTTAAAAACATTTTTTTAGACTCTTGTGGGCTTTATTTAGTCATTTTTGAAATTAGACAGGAAAGGAGGTTAGAAGAGAGGGGAAAGACATTCAGTAAAAGTCAGCTGGGGCTCAAACCTGCAACAGCTGGTAAATGGGTCATGTGCTCTAACACCACGCCACAGCTCCACCCCGCCCCTCACAACATCACTGGCCAGAACTTTTTGGGACTTTGGTTTTTGAGGAACCATCGCTTGAGCATCTGTTTTCATTCAGCTGTGCCCATGGTCATCTGGGCCATAATATAAAATTTCTTTAAAAAAATGATTTTAATCGGTTTGATTAATGGCTGTTCAAATTTTCATGTTGCAGCATTACTCATTTTTATTGACATCTTCTACAGAATTAAATGTAGCTGTCAGTTATAGGTAATCACTGAGATTTAGGAATGAATATAACATGGGATTTTGATTTGAGTACCAGAAATAAAGTTTCCAATAATTATTCTTTAAGATACACCTGTAGTATTTTGAATTTAGATATAGATTTTCTACTTTAAAACCAAAAAAATGCTTTTTATGGTTCTTCGTTATTTGCTTTTTTTGGTGACTGGAGTGTGTATGATGTTTATTTCTGCAGGGGAATGACACCAGCTGAGGCAGAAATCCACTTCCTGGAAAACGCAAAGAAGCTGTCTATGTATGGTGTTGACCTTCATCATGCTAAGGTAACAAGTAATGACAAAGTGGTGGTTCCTTTTTTTATGGCGTCTATATTTACCTTTGTGCAGCATGATTGCCAGCTGGTTAATTAAGTGCCTAACAAACCCAATGTCTGTGCCAGTAAATACAGAATAAAAAACTGTTATTTGTTAAGCACTTATATAGTTTTTTTCTGTGTTTTCAGTAGCTCCAGTCTGCCTATTAGATTATATATGTTATGTTTTTAATATACATTTTTACCAAGCTACTTGCTATGAGTAGACGTTGAATTCAGTGTACTGATCTAAAAAATATCAGACTTATTCTTGCAGGGCTCCAGAATTCAAAAACTTGTAGCAGCTTTTCTATTGAGAATCACATATAAAATGTTAGTCTTTTTTTTTTTTTTCATCTATGTAGACGCTAATTTTAGTTGATACGATGCCAACTGCCCCTTCTTTGTCCACTGTGGCCTTACATGACTGGCTCTCATACCTCCAGCTGATCACATCGAGACTGACTGGCTGTGCTGCTGCTGTCACAAGCATAACTCTTACATTAATTTATCCACACGTTCTTCCTCATGGATCACGGCAATCTACCCTTTTCATGCATTTTTAGAGCATGGATCACTGGAGGGCACTGTTCCCACCTTTTGTTCTGTCATTAAATGTGGGGGAAAATAGCTTTGGAAGTCTATGATCTGTTTGAACACCAGGCATAACTGCTGCAGCTTAACTTACATGATGGATTAGCTGATATTGAATGAATATTAGATAAATATTTAAATCACATGCTTATGATAATAAACCTTAAGGAATTGGACTAAAGGTTATCGCATGTCCTGTTTAGCTCCGTCCATCTTCCCATTAGCCCTACTAGCTCCTCTATCCCCACTAATGTAATTCCCGCAGCATTACGCTGCCTTTACCATATATGGTTTCATTGTAAGCCCACACGTACTTTCAGGGTTTTACTGAAACCTGTCATTATAAAAACAAAAATTCTTAATATAAAATTATTGTTTTGTAAATTTTTATGCTGATACTGAGTATTCCCAATTCATTAACAGAAATAATATGGAAAAACATTCCCATGTGGTGTTTAAGGAATGATGCCTACACCTACAGTTAACATTTGCACGCTTGCCTGATGCATGCACAGCATGTGGGACCGCAGAACTTTCTGTGACACCTTGAGCCTTTAAAAACATTTAGTAATAAATTGGATTATGTATGATTTATAAAAAGGGCTTTTAGCCAAACTGCAGTTAGCTTTAGCAAGTTTCTAATATGGAATAACTTAATTACTCCAAACTTTAGCTTCTTTTAGCAAACCTCTAACTATGGCTCTTGAGAATCACGGATGTCAGCTTGACTGTAAGCACTGGCTTAAAATTACGTTTTTATTATGCATTATCTAATAATTTATTATAAGTCTTTGTTAGTTGATTTGTTTTAGTGTTTTTTTCATGTTTTTAACACCAACTTGCTAAAGGGACCAAATAACTTGGTCTTATTTAAAAGAATTAGTAAAGCTAAAGCAAGCAAATGTTTGAGTCTGTGTTCTAACGGGTTTAGCTTCTAACTTACCACTAACGCATAATGGATGTGATAGACTTCTGTGTGTGTGTTTTTTTTCTTTATAAAGCCCAACTAATTCATTAAATGTAATATCCTATAGGTAAACAGAATGAGAATTTGTTTTTATATTGAAACAGAATGAAACCTATTTTAATATGCTGATGAAGGTTCTCAGTCATCCAGGTCACAGTCATTCCGTAAAAATTCAAAAAATATCCACTGGACTTGGTTTTCAAGATTTGAAGACGTTTCGCCACGTCTCCAGGAAGCTTTCTCAATTCAAATGTCTGGATCCGCAGTGAGTTTGAGTCTTAAGACTCAAAAGCTAGTTGTACCTGGATGAAGCCATCACTGTTAAAACGGGCATCATCTTTAAAAAAATGACTAATTACTGGTACAATTGTAAACCAGAATATACAAAAAAACAAAAACTTGTGTATTTAAAAAAAATGAGATTGAAAGTTAAGTATATTATTCAGTATATAATAATCCATCCGTACATTCATCTGACTTGCAGACACTTGAAGATTGGTCCTGCTGACAATATTTTTATGCAGAGCATTCTCGTGAGGTACTTAAAAAAAAAAATTGCATATATGCTATATGTTTTAATAACTGAAAAAATGTCTAGAAAACTTCCAGGAAAAAAAATCTCGCCTCAGTAAACTAATTAAATAAACAATTTTTGGGTTTTTTTGCAACATCAAGCGAATGTAATGTCTACAGATTTAGCTGCTCTCTTTGTAGCATATATCTAAACAAGCTGTTGGTATAATATCCAAGGACAGCATTTCAAATGACACAGTCAACAGAAAAGCTGCTGCAATTAATACTCTCTCCTTCTAGACTTGGACTTTCGCTGTGAAGCACAAAGAAACCCAGTATGAATTAACCATTCTGTTGTCAGTCAAGTGATTATATGTAATTTATTTGTTTTATGCACCATTAAATATACAACAAATGTATAAAATGCACTATTAAGATTGAAATCTCCCATTAACAGATGAAATTAACTTTTTTTAGATGACATTTCTTTTTTTTCTTAATTGATTTCAAAATGCATCCGATTATTTTATTGCATTGCTTATTTATAATATTATTTTGGGGTCAAAGGATGCACTTGGATGAATGGATTGATTGATTGATTGATTTACAATAAGTTTAGCCAGGACAGAAACATTTCTATAAAAAAAGGGGGAGAAAAAAAAAGTTTCTTTTAAGACTTTCCAATAATGTTTCTAACCACTCCATCCCCTGTATGGAAACCCACACATATTTCACCCATGCAGTCACTCATTCAGCTTAGCTGGGCAGCACACCATGGCAACATGACAAACATCATTGCTGCCATGGTGACTCTTTGGTTTAACATGTTTAACATCCTTTCTGCACTGATTGACTTTCACTGTATCATTGCTGTCTTAGTGAAGAGTTTGCCTGAGCAGATCTGGAGCCCAGCTTGACTTTTGTTTTCTCTTCCTTTGACATCAAAAGCAGCATCATAACACCGGGCAGGAGAGAGAGAGAGAGAGAGCTGAAGGGCTGTCATAGAAAGGAAATTGAAACCATTGCTCTTTAAGATATGAATCGCATATCAAAAAGAGCTTTGAAAGTCAAAATGGGGCCTGGATGTGAGCAATGGGGAGGATATTGCCCTCCCTGATGTGGATCTGAATGAGATGAGGAAGTGGCTTTGATCAATCCCAGTAGGCATCAGGGCTCAGTGCTGCCTCTGTTAGTCATAGATTTGATACACAAGAAAATATGTACATATCAGAAGAGCATCCTCTTTTGTCTCCTCTCCTCTCTCATGAAATGCAAAGTTGGTAGGGAATCTCTATGAAAGCTTGGCTCCAGCTGAGGGAGAGGTAAGAGGCCGCTTCTCATGTGCTCAAACTACCTGAGTGAGTGTTTTTTTCCACTTGTGCATGGCTATGTACAAACACATCTCATTTATCACTCTAGATTGGTTGCTCCCACTCTGGACCAGCGCTTTTTCCTGGTTTCAGCCAGCCTTGTTATGCTTTGTGCAGTGAAGAGCATCACTTTTCCAAAAACTTCACTGTTTCATTTGCCAGTTGCCGCCCCTCTAGTTGTTATTCAGCGCCACTGCAGCGTGTATAGAGGAGATTAGAGAACCACATGCCTGATTCCACCCCATGCCTGCCTGCTCAACCCCTGTGATCATCACAAACCTTTTTCTTTTACATTTCTACTTTATCCTGCTGTGCACTGATGCCTGAACAGTTCCTGAAAGGTTTATGAAAGGTTGTTTTCTGTGGACCACATAAAGGACCGACTGTGATTTACTCTGTGGATTTTCCTCTCTAAACGGATGTATTTTTGTTGTTTTCAGGACTCTGAGGGTGTGGAAATCATGCTGGGAGTTTGTTCGAGCGGCCTCCTCATCTACAGAGACAGGTTGCGGATTAACAGATTTGCTTGGCCCAAAATCCTCAAGATCTCATACAAAAGGAACAACTTTTACATCAAAATCCGACCAGGCGAGGTAAAGACTGCAACGGAAGGAAGATAGGCAACCCTGATTGTCCTGCAGCCTGTAAATTTGTATTGTATCAGCAGGAAATGCAATCAAGTAGAAATGTTTTTGTGCCAAACTCCATCCATTCATTATTTTTCCCATCAGCTATTATTCATAAGTTGTAAAAATTGGGATTTTTGACATGAAGGATTTTAATTAGGATGAAGAATCTGATGCTACACTGACATTAGGCTTATCACAGATTTACCACTGTTTGGCTCTTTAATTATTAACTGTTCAATTTGGAGGTGAACTTAAAGGAGTTCTTTCACTAAGCTGTGTGGACACAGTTTGAGAAATAAAATAACTAGTATATTTTAATTAGAATAGCATAGAAAATCCCTTTATTGTCCATCAATGGTGAAATTCTGGTATTTACAGCAGCAAAAAGAATATAGAAAAAACACACAATGTGGACCTCAGAAAAGTATATGAAAATAACATAATAGTGAAGAGATAAAAAATAAATAATTTTATACTGTACTGTAATATATATAATATAAAAACATATTCTGCACCTGGAGAATAAATAACCAATATACAGATATGGACATTTTTACAGTGATGGATATCTGAAAATTGCTGCAACATCACAGATGTGACCCTAAATTTAGGGTTTTACCGTAATAAATAATAAAAAAAGGGACTTCAGGTTTTGTTTTTTTTCTGTTTCAGTTTGAGCAGTTTGAAAGCACGATTGGTTTCAAGCTTCCAAATCATCGTGCCAGCAAACGGCTATGGAAGGTCTGCGTGGAGCACCACACCTTCTTCAGGTAATAAATTGTCGTTTTCTTTGAATTGAGAGCCTTGAATGTTGTAACAACTCAAAACATTGCAACATTAAAATAATAAACAAAGTAAAAGGTTACATCGTTTTCAGTATTGTAATCTGAAACATGTGGCATGTGTTTATATTTACTATATAACATACTGACAAACAAAGACTGGCGGTGAGTTGCATGCTGGTTGTCTTTCTGAAGGAGATCAATTCCTGTTTGTTTTGTTTTTTTATTTAGAGGGATCAAAGTAAAGAAGATTTAGTACAGTTGTGCATCAGAGTTCTATGAACACTTTTGCTGTGGTATACCACATAAAACCCAATAAAATACAACAAGCTTTATGCTTGGAAAGTGGAAAGATCACCTGAAGTGAATTATTTTACTAGGCCTATTGAGTTTTAAATGGAATTTCAGCTAAATTACATGAATTCCCTGGGTATTTATGGAAATCTGTAAATCTGAGGCAGCCATGCTTGCTTTGCTCCTTGTCACTATAAAGCACAGCCTCATAGTTCATCATGCAAAGTTGCTGCTTTAAGCTAAAATGTGGTCTCCTGAGTCATCTGGTGTAGCAAACCATGCCTATGGGCTCCCTCGAGACACATTTAAATAGGTTTATTTAGTGTGTTGCATTAAATGGGTGTTTTATTTCTGGTTTGAATAATGAGCTTGTTTTTAACTTGTCACAGGCTGGTGTCTCCTGAGGCACCTCCAAAGAAGTTCCTCAGCCTCGGCTCCAAGTTTCGCTACAGCGGCAGGACCCAGGCTCAGACACGAAGGGCCAGCGCTCAGATCGCCAGGCCTGCGCCGTTGTTTGAACGCACCTCCAGTAAACGCTACAACATGTCACGCAGCCTAGATGGAGGTGAGAGGGTCAGCTAGTTTAGCTGTTGTTAGAATGCAGGCGTATTGGAGATGGTAAGATATATTCACACTTCAATCCAGCCCGTTTGTATGGATGATGGCATCAATTCAGAGCCCCATGGACGAACATAATGATACAGATCCCCTAAATTCACCTTGGACCTCAGATAACTAAGGCCCTGTTTAAACTATTGTATTTTTTGCTGAAAATGTGGAGTTTGGTTGAGTTTCTGTTGTTTCTCTACATAATGAGAGTTCAGCCTTTCTCTGATTAAGGCTTGATTTCAAAACGGGTTCTGAAATTTAAAAACATCCTAGTCATTTTCAAAAGGACAAATGGTGAGACACTGCTTAATCTACACGCCTACAACATAACTGAGGCTGGCAGGTTTGAAACCCACAGAAGACCAACAGCAGCAGTGGACTGCAGAGTGCCTGCTTCTTCTGCTGACTCTTTTGAACATAGCAGTGACATCCCAGATAGTATACCTTCTCCCCAATTTACTGAAATCCTGATGTTTTGTAGAGTTTCAAAGAACAGCAGTAGTGTGGTGTTTAATGTTCAAAGGTTTTTGGCTTCTCCTAGTTCCCATAGCTACAGAGATCATTATTAAAGTGATGTCATATAGATGTGTTAACAAGGAAAAAAAATTCCAGGTGGATTATCGAAATAAGTGATCCTCTTAATTGCCAATCATTCTGGTGATATGTTTATGTAAGGCTGTCCTACGTACCGTGGTGAGTCTGACATAGTGGAAAAATTACAAATCTTCTTTTGGAAAGTAAGCTTGTGTGAGCGATGCAAAAAGCAACTTTTAAACCAAGCATGCATAAAGAGAAATGGGCTCTCCCACGCTTTTAATAAGCGTTCCCTCTCAGGAGCAGGAACAGGGTTGTGCATGTGCATTCTTTTTTTAAAAGTGGAGAGGGTCTTTTAAAAAAACGGGTCTTTTCAAAAATTTGCGAAAATCCTCCACTATACCTTTAAGTGGGTCATTGTCATGTAAACAGGGCCTTAGTTTCTTCCTATAACTTATGGACATTGGTTTCCAGATTAAGTGCAGAATTTGCTATTCACTGGACATTAGTAGAGTCCTTTTTCTTCTTAGACCTACTGCAGTTTTCCTCTGTTTGTGCTCCGTCATTACCGTATTTTTGCTTCCACTTAATTTTCCCGTAATGTCCTTGAGCTGAACAGCTAGCCTCTTTTGTGTCCTTCCCTTGTTGTTAAGGGTCCAATATTATGTAATATTCACATTATGAACCTTCTGTAACAGCCATATATGTCCTGAAGCCTGTGTATGAGGTTCATAAATGAAGAAAAAAAAAAACTTTCCCCTCTCCAACCGCCTTTCTCTACTTCGTTGCTGATGGGTGTTCAAAATGCTCTGTTTGAAACCAGGCTCTTTATGATGTCATAAGGGGAAACTGACTGCCCAGAATGGTCTGTAGCAGTGAATCAGTCGAACTAAGGCCTTCCTCTTATGTACTATTATTAGCTCCTAGGCTATCTTTACGAACTCTGGCTGATTGTCATGGTTGTGGGTTTTAAGGGGAAGGGGCCTTCAGGAGGTCTGGTGATGGAAAGCAAAAACTGCTTTTCAGGTGGAGGGCTAAATATGGCGATTATTGGTGAAGGCTGTCTGCCTAATGTGAGAGGAATTTTCCTCCAACTTTTTATAATTACAATTACCTTTTTAATAATATTCAACTTTAAGAGACATAATGTACATTTTTACAGAAAAATATCTTTCTTTTTAACCCTTTATGAGTCAAACATGGTTTGATGAACAGACTGACACCTCAGTAGTTCAGCACTGATGCATCTGTAAGCCTGTAGCCTATTTTTCTTTATTTACTTTGGGTCGGAAGTTCCCGCACTGTACTGCGGATGTCACGTCAAGGTTGTTCATGTTAAATGGGTCTTATCTAGCAAACAAAATGTCATATTCATGATGCATTTTGTGGGTATTCAGAAGCGACCGGCATCCTGCTCACCTCAGACACCAATGGCAACTTCTGGTACGGTGAAAAAAGTAAAAGTAAAATCTTCTTAGATATGAGCGCGAGCTACGAGAACGAACGGATGAGTGCTGCAGTTTTGTGTTTTGGATACAGGTGGGAGTATCATTAGAAAACTCTGTAATGCCTCTTAAATAAGCAAGTATTTCTTTGGCACATCTTTTTTTTCTTTTATTTGATATAAGTGAAAAAGTGTTTAGTTCTTTAATGTAATGCTTACATATTTCCAGACAACTACATGTTAAAAACAGACTCCATATTTGTTCTCAGCCCCCATTACAGAGAACCATGAGACTCCTGTGAAGGACGGCACAGGTGACGGTGTGCCCAAAGTTCTTGCCCATGAAGACATCATCACCACGGTAACGACAGAGAGGAAGGCGGAGGAAGAGAAGGAGGAGCAGGAGGAAGTGCAGAAAGCGGCCACAGAGACACCGGAAGCGACGGAGATGACACCGCTCAGACATGACACAAAGGTAGAGCTGACCAACGGAGAAGTAGATGGAAGGAACCTCAAAGAGGCTTTTATTGTTCCTGAGTTTCTTCTCTAAAAAAAGCAAAACAGATATTTTAGTTCTGTTTTTGTTTTCTTTTTTTTTTTCTTTACTTTCTTAATGGCTGATGTGAAATTCCCAGTTGCTTTCAGTTTAACCCACTTCAGTACTGAGGCTTCTCATCCTTTGTGCGCTTTACTAATTTGCTTTTCTTTTCTTGTCCTTCCTTTGACCCTCACATTTTACTTGTATGTGCTCATGCGTGTTCACCCCCCCCTTCCCCTTCGCTTCTCTCCATCCACAAACATACATCACCTCCTTGCTGACATTTCCCCCTTCTCAGCTCTCCCATCTCGTCTACGCCAGCGACCCCCTCCGCTCCGAGCTCTCCCTCCCATCATCGCCCATCCTGCCAAGCAATCTGCGGCGGAGGTGCAGGGGGAGCGGCCGCAAGCGGGCTTCATCGGTCAGCCCGGCCAAGAACGGCAACGGCTGCCAGCGGCGGCAGGCCCGCGCAGACCGCAGAGCCGCCCTGCTGGAGGAGCAGGCGCTACTGCTGTCCGCTCGCAAGCAGCGCCTTGAGCAGGGCGCGCAGCGTGGCGGCACGCTCTTCTCCTTCTCCCTGCATCTGCCCGACTTGTCCTCCGTTCTGGATGAGGACGGCTACATCACATTCCCCGATCTGTCCGAAATGCGCTTCATCCCAGAGTGCGCGCAGAACTTCCTCCCCTTTAAGTCTCCGTCTCTCATCCCCTGCTTCCTCTTCATCTTCTTCTTCCTCCTCTCCACCTCCTTCTCAGTGCCCTACGCTCTCACCCTCTCCTTTCCGCTGGCGCTGTGTCTCTGCTACCTGGAGCCCAAGGCAGCCTCCCTGACCGCCTCCATAGCCCAGGGCTACCATGACCATGACAGTTCAGAGGAAGAGGAGGTGTGTGTGCGTACGCCTGTGCTCCACTTCCCACGTCTGACAGAAAGACCTGTAAACCCTCCAGCATAGCTCCGATGTGGAGATAGTGTGTCCCAGTGTCCGTCAGTCTCCTACTTTCAGAGCCTCATCTCTGATGTCTCATCCCGTTAAAACATCATCATTAGAGTCATGCTTACAGAGATGAACCTGCAAGTCTCACCATCTCATCTAAGTGGCCACATTACCTTCATGAGAGAGTTAAACACAGCCACAGGGTTCATTTTACCTGCATGAGCATCAAATTTACCTTCTCTGCTGCATCACCACTAACCACTGTAAAATATCATTTAATAGATGATTGTCTTGGAGCCTAGTTGGGTTTTTAGAAGTCATCTTTATCACTCAGAGCGTTTCCTCTCTCCCATCTCCCCTTAAACCCATCATGCCTGAATTTCAGACTAATTCTATTAAGGTTGAGCACAAAAAACAGCAACGCTGTGTGGAAAGATTCACCCTTAACATTTTGCCCATGTACCTTCATTCATGTTTAAAACTTACCAGTATTTATTGGGGGACGTTTGGGACAAATGCAAAGTTCTGAAAAGGAAAGTTATGAATTGTTTTCAAATCATTGTTGCAAATTAAATCTGAAGTCAGGCAAGTATTGGTATTCAGCTCCCATAATTAAGTTTAACATCTAAAAGAAACAAAAAACTAGTTTGATTTAATGTTTATCTGTACTATAAATCCAGCTGTTATGTGAAGGTTTGAGAGGTTTCTTAGTGTTCTCCATGAAGACCAAAGAGTACAGAAGACTTGTCTAGGAGCACAGCCAGGTTATTAACTTTATCCCAAGCTTTGAACACTGCGTTAGAGAGCAGACTATAGTGGAACTGAACAAAAAGGCATGGTGCTCTGCCTAAAGCAACAGGACATCAAAGAGGCGCCACAGCTCAGGTGTTTATGGGACGACTATTAGTCATTATCTCTGGTCTTAATGGAGGGGTAACAAGGAATAAGCCAGTGTTGAAATAAATCCAGAGGAAATCCTCTCTGTTGTAACCATGAAGGGAACACCACCACATCCACTGTTAAACAAGGTAGTGGCTGCTTCATGTTCCCATGAAGCTTCTCTTTAGCAGGTACCAGGAAGCTTGGGCAATGATGCTCTCTATGCAGGCTGTCTGAGCTTGATATGCATAGAAAGAAAGATTAGGTCAATTTTTGGTTTCTAGACTTACATATCTGGTAGAAAATTGTAGAAGACGAGCAGCTTTAACTGTAGTGAAAGGTGGGTATACAACATTGATTCAGAGGAGCACGAGTTTAAAAAATACCCTCCACACTTTTCAAATTTTACTGTAAAACATTTTGAAAGCAATACCTTCCCATTCACAATTTTGCAAAGTGTCTAACTGTCTAACATAGGGGAAATGGATCATTTTGTGAGGCACTGCTCTTTAGTTGCATGTTGACAGTCTCATGATTAAGTCCTGGCCTGTTCTCCCTGCATTACTTTCTATTTCAACTAAATCTCCACAAATTAAAACTGCCTTTGCTTGGGTTTGTAATGATGTGATATTTCACATAAAGCATCAGTGATGCAGAGAGACGCAGTGATGCCTATACATCACCCATGATGTAAACATGCATGGAGAAGAGAGGGAGGGCCTGAAAGTCAGGTTACTGTACAGCCGTAAAATCAGCAGATCACTTTCTGTTTTACTTAAACTTATTTTTAGTTATATTTGATGTTGATGCAAAGTTTACAGCCATTCATCATGGGCATAGATACCAGAAATGGTTGGGTCTTTTTTTTTTTCAAAGACTAATAATAACTAATAATTTAAATTTAAAATCCCTATCTCTGGTTTTTCCATCTATTTAATTTCATAAAATGTTAAAAATCAGTTTTTTGCAATAATAATAATAATAATTGAACTGTATTGATCACATATTGGAAAAATGTATTTCTGCATTTAACCCATCCCCTTGGTGAGCAAAGGGCTGCCATTGTGGGGTGCCCGGGGAGCAGTCAGGCAGTCTGTGGGAGTGGGTTTCGAACTCACAATTTCAGGATGGCAAACTCTATGCCCTAACCACTAGGCCACCACTCCCCCAAGAAGGGCCTGCTTGTGTTATTCTGAAGAAATGATATGTAGTTAGACTAAAATGGTCACAGTTGGCTGCAGCACTGAAGATCTCCACCTGCTATTTTGATTATATTTATGTGATTCTTAGATAAAATTTAGGCTATATGTGCTTTTATTTTGTATTCTTTCCATAACAGGGTTTGAAATAAAAAATGACACTGACTAAGCGATTTCCAGTTGGTTGGGTTCAAGTGAAGCTGTAACTTTATTGAACTGTGGACAAAACTTTTTATTTAGATCCTCACCTAAAACCCAATTGGTGAATTATTGCTATAGAAGGCAGCTATAGATAGGCATTGTATGATTGTGAGATAATGATAACATCTTAAGAAAATGATAAATGGCTCCCTTATAGATTATACTGATTACCCCTTCAAATATGTCGGACCATTCTGCTGCACTGACTAAAATCCCAGAATGATGCCAGGACTGACACATTATGGAAAGTCTTGTGGAAGGTCAATTAATCTTTAGGATGTGTGTAGGTCATTTCTTCATTTTTAAGACAAAAACATAGTAATATGAACTGTTGGAGGCAGTTCTATTTTTTTTCTAGATCATTGAAATTGCTTTAAAGCCTTTATGCCCTAAAAACATTAACAGTCAGGTACATCTTTTTATAAAACCAAAAAGGATACTAATGCTGTTGATGAGTGTCTGTAAACTTCTATATTCTTATATTTAATGTTGCAGCCTCTTTAACACAAATTGAGAGAAAATCCACTTTCTGATCTCAGTGACCGACTGACGGTTTAATCTTCCTCTGAGTCTGTGTTGCTTGCTTCTTCTGTTTTCCTTTTTATTTTGCCTTCTATATTTTTTGTGCTGTTTGCACCTTTATCTGTGGTGTTTGTGAGGCATCAGTGTACCTCCAGCAGTCAGAGCATTTTCATTTATCCCATTTTTTTTTTCATGTTTGAAGTTTTGATGACAAATGCAAGTTTTTCTCCAACACTTACAAGCTGGATTCTTCTTCTTTTCCTTGCTTGCAATTGGGAATGTTTTGCTTCGGTCTGCAAAACGCAGACTGACAGCGAACGTACGGACTTTGCCTGTGACGGAGACATGACTGCCACAGAGGTTTGTATTTTAAAGAGGGGACAAATCCAGCATTTAAAAAAACTTTATCGCAGATGAATTTTAACAAATGTTTGTAGCTCCAAAATGGTTGGTTTGGACATAAGTGTTACTTTTTGAGCTTGCTTAATCAAACTAAAAACACACTTCCTTATTTTTTTTAGTATCTTCCTTTTTATAGTTAGATTTTGGTTTAATGTCAGCGATATTTATATATTTTCATTTATGCCCTTCCTTTTAAAGTACTTCCTTGTTGCCATAACTGAACATACCAGACAGAAATGTTTAAGGGAGAAATTCAACTGTTCTAGCAGTCAGACTCCCTCATTCTTTTTTAAACAGTTTGTTATTGGTTGCATTCATGGCTCATTGAAACAGACTTTCACATAGAAATGAATGGAGCAAGTTGTCACATGCTTTAGCTGGAACGGAGCTTTTGAGCATAGTTCCACTCACTTTTGAGATCTTATCTAAAGAAAATATTGGATACAATTTCCACAAATTTTCCAGTTTAACTCGTGGAGATTTGAGGGAAAGCTTGTTTAAGCATATTGAAAGTGATTTTTGGTCTTTGTTTTGCAAATGTCATGAGGTCTGTATCGTTGATCCACTGACTCTAATCTAGTCACCAGTTACTGCCTTACCTTTAAACAAAACCACAGGAGTTTAAAATATAACCATCTTGTATTAAAGTACACAACGTATAAGTCATATTGTTTGAAAATTGGCATACAGTCATCAGCAAAGCGGTCGATGAAGACTCCCTCTAATTTGTTTTTATTTTAGAAACCGCACAAAAATATGAGGTCGTCCTGCTCTTGCCGACTTATAAACAAGTTTTTTGCGGCTTAGTTTCATGTCCTTTTAAAAAATAATGTGATGCTGGGTAAAATCTGGCAGCAGATGTTAAAGAATAATTTAAGCAGGACAGAGTTTTAAAAAATTAACTAGAGCTTATGGGAATTGTTGTAATTTATTTTACAGCAGAGTTTTTCTTCGACATCTGCCTTAAGTTATTTTCTATTTTCTGTCCTTATTCCACACTTTACATCTCCTCTCTATGATGCTTTGCTGCCTCTCATCTTGTCTGTTCTCTTCGTTTTAATTGCTGTCAGTCGGAGGCTGATGAGGACTCCGAGATGCGGACTCAGGTACATCAGGGTCGCAGTGGGAACCCCTGCTAAGTGCCTGGAAACAGAATGCAATAAAAAAAAAAATGCTTTCTATCGTTTTTTTTCTCACCCTCTGTTTTGGTTAGCCTGCTGCTGTCATTGACTCTCCCAGGCATCCAAAAAACTGATGGGTTTAACTGGTTTGTCATAAAACAATACCAGTAGTTATGATGTTCTTTTTCTCTTTTTTTTTTTTTTTNTTTTTTTTTTTTTTTGCATGATTTCTTTATTTTTTATTTTATAATTTCATTCATTTACTCCCAAACAGCAGAAGCCAAAGCTCCCATTTTCTCCAAACAACAAGTTGAAATTACACCAGAAAAAATATAGTGTCTGTTAACTAATTATGTAACAACCCCTTTGCCTTTTTTGTCTCTGCAGTATAGTTTCATAAGACGAGCTAAAGGGGAAAATGTTTTTATCAGACATAGTAACCTGATGCTAGAGGTTGGTAAGCAAACAGAGCATGTCTGAAAAATGCATGCAGGTGCTTTTAAGGCATAACGAATGATTTTGATGAAGAGATAACACATAATTCAACAGTATTATGTACTGTTTTCTTGACTTTGTTGATTAAAACAGTTGTTGCTGTGGGACTTTTTAAAAAGCAAATATAACTCAAACTGGAGTAGATCTGTTTTGAGATGTGGGAGTGTTGTGCATAACAAGAACCATGCATGCAAGCCTTTATTTTCTTTGCATTAAATGCTTTGGAAGCATTTAAGTTATTTTTTTTGTTTTTATTAAATTTGTTTTGGAAGAAGCTTCACATGCATTAGAGTGAGTGATGCAAGTCTGCAGAATGCGGGGTTCCTACACAGTCTGGGAAATTTGAAACAGTTAGGAATTTGTTATTCTTTTATCCCATCTGGATAAAGATGAAAAAATAAAGGAAAGATGTTTGTTATATTCTGCAAATCATTTTATCCACCTTTATATCATCCATTCATTCATAGGGCAACTCATGCATCCATCCTTCTATGCATCCATTGATCTATCATCCGTCCTTTTTTGTGTTTGTCTCTTCATCCATTTTTGTTTATCCATCTATGCGTGCATCTATGCCCCCATCCATCCGTTTCGTCCATCCATCCATTTTATCCACTTCCAGTGATCTTTACTGTTTCATCATCAAAGTGCAGTCATTCTAAAGATACTGCCATACTTTTCAACAACTTTTCTGTACTTTGGGGGGAGATGCTAAAAAAATTAGCTCATTATGATTATTAGTCTGACATGAAGCTTGTTTAGGAACCCGTAGAGTTGAAAAAAAACATAGCCTTTTGGTTTCAGACCTTTTTAGTGACTCATCCGTTGATGTAAGCTGCCGTTGGCTTGGTAAAGCATGACTTCCTCCCTCATCTCCCCCTCCCTCTGTCACCGTTCATCGGCCATAGGACTCTGAGCCTCCACCTGAGGTGGTCAAGCATCAGACCAACATCAGTGAGCTGAAGCGCTCCTTCCTTGAAACTGGCAGCGGCAGCGGTGGTCCAGGTCAGACAGAATGGGAGAAGAGACTCTCCTCGTCGCCTCTGCGCTCACCCAGAGCAGATGAATCTCCAATGATAGAACCTCTGGAACTGCAGGACGTAAGCTGCAGACTGTGACAGCATGTCTGTGTGGAGCATGACATCAATAAAGAACAGCTTTTAAAAAAAGGCAGTAGGAATAATTGCTGACTAGATTTTTGGGCGGTGATCTCATCTTTATAGGAACATTACTTTTTTTTGGCATCAGATTTTGTCTGGTTTAGTGTTTTGTGGTATCCACACATTGCTCACACATTCATGTTTCTTAACAGTAATTTCTCAACAGCGTTTCATACACCACATACGGTAGTTAAAATCTGAGTTATCAAAGAGATGGTGAATGTTTGGGCAGTAGTTTTACCTTGTAGCACAAAAAAGTCATGACCTATTCCAGCATTTAAACATATAGTAATAATCAAACAAACATACCATATTAATGTACAGTGTTTTGCTTCAGTTGATTGTGTAATCTTAAGGAAATGGAATAATCTGATGGAGGTGTCTCTCTGTTTTTAGTCTCTGATTAAGTCTTTCCTCCACCTGCAAAACAAACTTCTCCCTTAGATTTATTCTGCTTTCAGGAATTCTCCACTAACATCCAGAGTACTTAACCCCAACTCTGCTTAAATCTTCAAACTGTCTACTTTTTATTCTTCCATTTGCACATTTTCTAACATTTCAGTTTGTCGGTTTTATTGTACAGTATTTTTTGAAGTGATACTCATGTAGCCACGATTATAAAGCCCACCAGTCTTTCCCTGGTCTACAACTGTTCCTGTTATTGACCATAGATGTGAATATGTACAGATATTTCCTACTGTCCACTGTTTCTCACAAAGGCTCCAGGGTGAAATCCTCATTTGGTCTTTCAGGTTTAGCTTTTCTAACTTCAGATTTTAGTACCGTTTCCCATCATAGAGTAATGGCTTCAAATCAATAGGACATAAGGTCTGAATTACTGCATTAATTACTAGGCCTCTGTGGGTTGTTTCAGAGTAGTGCTCTGAATTACTACTGTAATTGCCCTTTTGGATGGTATATTTTCTGTCTTGGAGGTTTTGCTGACCCGCTATTCCTCAGTTTGTACCTGTGTAAAAACTGATTACCCAATTAGAGATTTACCCCAGAAAATGGTCCTAATAAGGATGTTGGCTTGGACTTCAGTTAAAGCAACAAAACACAGTATATAGGGCTCAGGGTCATTCACCTCTGAGGGTATCATGGAAACGGGTCTGATTTCTCAGGTAGCTTGTCAGATCACTTAAGAATTGGTGCTATTTAGAGCATGACAAGATTTTAGATCAGTTGCTGTGATCTTATCCACTTATTTGAGAACACATATTTTAAATTTGTTAGGCCTATTTTTATCTCATGTTGTGCTATTCTATATAACAGCACTCAAAAAGGGAGCTTTGGATATTCCTGCAAACTGTTTGTGATGGCGAGTAAAATGCAATCAATTTTAAATGTAAAAATTATTTATAGGTAAACATCTGTTTTTGTTTTGTTGTTGTTTTATGTTTTTATAACACTTAAACTTCCAACAGCTAGTGGGCATGGCTCTGCCCAAGAGCGTCATCATCTTTGCTGCTGTATCATGATGTATCTGGATAAATCATATTGTATCACCAAATTCTTGCAAATTCACATCCCTAATTTAGACCCCAGTGACATAAAGTCATGAAATCCATTCAGGTCTCTTCATGGTCAAATCAGTGCATTAGACATATTTTTTTAAGGAATTATTTGTTTGGTTTTGCGAGTTTTATAAATGATCCATGTGGGCTGGGTTCCAACATTGAATACATTTTCTTGAATTAAAGGTTGAATCGAAAATTATAAGGATTTATAAAGGTTTTAAAAGTCCTTTATTTTGTTTTCTTACCTTTCATTACAGTGATCACCAAGAATTAGCATAGAAATATTTGTCTTTTCTGTCCGGTCTATTTTGTAATTCTATCAGCTGGTTATCAATCATTTGTACCTGATACACTCTCTAATCCGTATGCTGTAGGAGCAACTTCTTTCACCAATAAGTTGCACCAACTGGCAGACTCATAAAGAGCTCCTATATCCCTCTTTCACCGTTGTCTCAAATGGAGATTTCAGTCTTAAAACTTTCTGCATTTACTAGTCATTCATAGCATCCTTTTCTAATTTGCTTCAGTGCTTTTAAACGTTGTGTGTTTTCTACTCTTTTTCAGGCTAATGATGAGCAGCCAACCGAGGAAGAGACGAAACAGGAGGTTGGATCTAAAGACACTGTGGTAAGCTGCTACCTATTGGTTTGATTGTCTCTGGTTTTAGTCTTTAATCAGCTATAGTGTTTTTCAATGTTTCTGCGTGTCATTTTGTTACCATCTTTCCAGCTCCACACGTATGTGGCTGTTACTAAAATGTAAAAATATGTATATATATTTCTTTATCACTATTGATTGAATTAGCAGTCTGATATATAAATAAACACCAAATCTAAGCATTGGTCATATTCTAATGATTAAATGCTATGATGTATCCCAGCTCATCCTTGTGGTGCTCAAGCTGTATTTGTGTGTCAGCCTCTTTCTGTCTCGTACTTGTGTGATTCCCACTCTCCAACAAGTCAAGTCTCTCCCCAGGCGGCAGTATATCTGGTCAAATACGTGCCGGATAGCATTGTAACCGAGGGGGCCACCTCCTCTGGGCCCCACGGTATTAGCTTGTCGACCACCATGGATGATGACGTCTTCATAAATGGGACATTGAGAGAAGAGGCGGAGGGCAAATCCCACGAGGAGGAGGAGGAGGTATCAGACAGGTCGGATGTGAAGGTCAGCCCTGGAGCTGTGAGGCAGGAGGTGTCCCAGGCCATCAGCGACAAGAAAGGCACGCTCATTATCTTTAAGCAGCCAGAGAATAAAGAGAACACAGAGGATAAAGGGACAAGCGAAAAGAAGTCCCTCCCGGCCCCAGTAGAGCTGGAAACCGATGGGACCGAGAAAGAAACAGAAGCTTCTGCTGCTGCAAAAGGTCAAACTTCAGTAGTTGAGATGCTAAGTCCAACGGTAGAGATAAAGACTGGTGACACGGCCCAGATTAAAAATATTGACTCTCCTAAGAAAGCAATGGCATCGTGGATTTCTGAGGAGAAGGCGGAGGTTTCACAGGTCATCGGTGTGTTTACAAAGAAAGTCGAAGAGCTGAAAACTCTGGATGAGGTGCAGCAGAAAGCAGAAGGAATCCAGTCTAAGCAGCTCGAGTCCAGCCTGACTCACATTACAGTCTCTGAAGCTTCAGCTGCATCCTTAGCAGTGGTACCGTATGAAAACTAAAAGCAAACCTCCCCTCATGCCTCAACCACCCACAGCTAACCCCCATCGCCTACCCGCAGCACCCGCTTTGGTTTAACAGGGAAATCAATTCTCCTGCATGCCGAAAGTTCCTTTAACACCCGGCATTTATCAGGCAGGCTGCTGGTTTCTGTTGTCCTTGTTTTAACCCAAATGCCTTTAGGTTTGTTTTTCCTTTTGGTTGACAGCTAAAGCAGCTATTCATGCTTGAGCAGCTGGCTCCCACAGCCCATGAGGAAAGGAGCAGGAGTTCTGGCTGGCTTTTTGTTTTTTGATATACTTTGATTTGTTTCAGCTGAACCATTCCTTTCTTTAAGCTCTTTAAATCCGTTCCCTTAAAGTAGTGACATCATAGCTCCTGGCTGGATGCCACCGCTGCAGCTTTTCCCACATCCTCCAAAATCCTCACCTCCATCCTCAGGTCGTTGATAAATTGTATGGATCTACCTGATACATTCTCTCCTTAAACATAATTTAAAAGCAGATTAGCAGTGAAATACCAGTATATTCCAAATCTAGATTTTGTTCAACCTTTAGTAAGCTACACCATGGTATTCCATACAATCTCTACATTTTAAACTTTCCCTTTTTTCTTATTTTCTTGCTGTATTACTGTGACATTTTGCTGTCCTTTCTTCACCTTTTCTCTGTGTTTTTATGTGTATTCATCCCTGTCCTCCATCAGTCTACTTTCGGATGGGTTTCCTCCTCTCAAAAGGTGACCTTTTATTCTCTGGTTCTTAATAGTGCTTTGCAAAAGTTTAAGAAAGTAGGTGTAGTGAAAACTAGCGCTGCACATTACCCAAAACCCACCATCCCTGCTGCAATACACAGCAGTGGCAGCATCATGCTGTGGGATTGCTTTTGTTCAGCAGATATGCCCTTACTTTTCAGATCCCACCTTCAGGGTTTCTGTTTGTTTACTCTCCTTCTCCTTTACAATTATTTGCAGCTTTCATCATTTACCACATGCTGTACACTCAATTTTTGGGGTTCTGTGAATAACATTTGCAAGGCACCGTATTTTCATCATGTCCAAATATTTGATCAAATTCAACATTTTTTTCTTGTTAGGAGTGATAAGAATTAAGAGTGTTTGAAATTGTGTTGTCAAATAGATGTAAAGCATAAACAATAGTCTAACTGTTGTTTCCAGGCTTCGGCTGACCAGGACGAGAAGCCGGTTATTACTGAAAACGAAGCCGAACCCGTCACATCAAAGGTAAATGTCTCACTTAGTTTCAAACATCAGATCCTAACTGAATTGGAGTCAGAATATATTGGTCAAGTTGTCCAACCAAAGGCCGGGCGTAGTTACTGTGTACCTGGAGCCTGGACCCCAGAGGAATTTTCACTATAATTGTTTTGGTTATCTGGTTCGTTTTTGGAGTGTGTTTTTTTCACTCTGGGGCTCCAAACTGTGCAACTCCTCTATCCACCAGGATATTGGCTGGAGACACACCTCCATAATCTGTTAATCTGTGAAATTACAGTCCTACTCGAGAAGTACTTGTTTGTAAATATAAGTTTCAAGCTAGATCAGGGGTCTTCAACGTTTTCCAGGCCAAGGACCCCCAAACTGATGGGGAGATGGAGCTGGGACCCCCTAATTATATATATTGTATGAAATTGTGTTATATCAAACTGCTCCTATAGCCCCTCTATTACAGATAAAGTAATGTAATGACAGTAATCTCTCCCTGGGATTATGAAAGCATGATTCCTGGTGGATGGAACAGGTGTGAATGAAACGGTCCCCAGCTTGAAAGAGCTCCTCGGTGTCGCTGAATGTGTGCAATGATGACTGAAAGACCTGCCTCCATTTATCTGTTTACAACAGTGTGTTGAATTCATGTTAATGTGGATTTGAAGGCATTTCAATTATTGGAAAATATTTAAAAAAAGTTTCATCAACTAAATATTTCGCGACCCCCCATGCAGTAACTATTTCTTCAGTAACTATTATTTCAACTTAGAAACTATCATTTATGATGCTACATTAGATCTGCTTTATAATGGGGCTGAAAGATTTTGCCAAAAATACAAATAGGATTTTATTAGATATTATTTAGATTTTCCTCTATACCGACCATAGTCATGTAGATGTTTCATGACTGTGAACGCTTGCCTATCTAGACTCCATTGTCACAATAATTTACTGTTACTGAATTACTGAAAATTCCTCACTTCTTCTCATAGATGAATGGATCTGCCCCAGCTATAGAGATAAGAGAATTTTGAGAACTCCATTAGGTACAATGCATACAAATAGAAATGAAATTACTTACTTAGCCCTACTTTATAGCTCCATAAAAGGCACTTGTTTCATAGTAGGCAGATATAGCAAGATTTAAAGGATTCTCAGCCACACTAACCATGTTTTCTCATTTAAAAAAAAGGAACTAGGAATTTAGAATGTAAATAAAGACGTCCTGAAACAAAGTCCAGTAAAGCGGCTCATACTGGACTCCTTACAAACACTCCAGTTGTGTGTCTGCTCCTGCAGCTGCTCAGGTCAGAGGACATCTAATGTGATTGTGGTGCAAATACCAAATGGAAACCTTGTGATTTTCCATCTTAGTGACCTCTTCTTCACTGAATTGGAGAGTAATGCATGAATGCAGTAATGTATTTTGAATCCATCAGTCGCCATCCCTGGCTTAGTTAATTCACATGTGGCACTTATTTATCTTAATTCGATTTCATGTGCAGGGGTTAGGAGGACATTTTTAAAAGATGGTAGATTTAAGAAGAAATGCTGGTTTATTTTCAGTAGGACTCCTAATAATTATGGTTCCATCACAGGAGTGGAACCATAATATGTCATAAGCATTCAAACTGAAGCCAGCATTGCAGAACCAAAGGAGGCATGAAGTGATGTTCAGGGGGGTCAGTATACAGTGTTGCGTATAAATGTCAGAAAATGACTAACCGGTTTAACTCATTGGTGATTTCAGTGTAATGGCACAGATATAAAAGGATAGTGATCAGTTCTGTCAGCACACTTTAACGCAGATGGACGCACCTCCCCATGGGCTTATTATCTGTACCACCAGGGGTGGGTCAACCTACAGTAGATCCTCCATTTTGTCTCAGGTCTTTAGAACAGAGATCGCTTTGTTAGAAATGCTATTTTCCAAGTATTTTCTGCATCATCAGTTTGTCTTTGCTTAATTTGGTTTCTTCTTAGTTTCTTTACTAGCTTCTTCCTTTTGCCTTCTCATTCAGTCTTTCTCCTTTCCTTGTTTTCTTTAATTTCTGTTTCTTCTTTGTTCGACTTCTACTTTTTACTCAGCATTGCCTGTATTTCTTTTTCTTAGCTTCTTCCTTATTTGCCATCCTTTCCTTTAATTCCTTTGTTTTCTTTCTTAACTAGTTTCTTTTTTGTTTTCTTTCCTTACTTGTTTCTTTACTTTCATTTGTCTGTTGTTGTTTTTTTGTCTTTCCAGATCCTTCCTTTCTCTTTTATTTCTGTCTTGGCATATTTTGTTTCTTAACTTGATTTACTTACTTGTTTCTTTCCTTTCTTATTTACCTCTTTCATTTCATTCTTCCCTCTCTCCTTTGTTTATTTTGCAAGTTTTTAATTTAAACATGAAAAGTCAACCTAAATAAACCAAGAACTGTTGGGATTTAAATCTGGAAAACTGGGTCACAGTTAGATTTTAGATCTTTTTTAAAAAGTTGTACCAAAGTGGAGTTAATAATGTGTTTTTGTGCTGTAGGTTCCTGACGGTGTGGAGGTGCCTTCTAAAGACGTGCCTGTGGTCCACACTGAGACCAAAACCATCACCTACGAGTCAGCTGAGGTTGGTTTCAACACAAAGTAACTAGCAGTGGTCAGTCTGCTGAAAAGATGATGCTCTGTCTCTTTTTTATCCAAATTAAGAAATCTTTAATTATAACCAAAATAAGGAACCAAACACACGTTTCATACTGTATTTTAGCTGCAGCTCTTGTTAGGAGTCCCTTAGACTTCTGGTCAAGAAAGACAGTCGATTGAGTCTGTAAGATGGATTTAACATGCACATCATTTATGAGCCCTTTGTTTCCAGTCAGAGCTCCATACACTCCATTGCTTGGCTCTTTCAGCTCCTTTACGATCAATAAATGTAATTTAAAACTGCAGGTCCTTTCCACTTTATTGTTTTTCATCAAACATCCTGACCAAACTCATCAATGTTGCATATATCATTTTAGTCTCTGGTAGAGGAGGAGGTGGCAATTTCTTCACAGTTTTTCAGTTTAATCCAACTACTAATGTTGTTCATTAGTCATTTATATTTGTTAGGTGTTAAGTTGCAGTTGTGACTAATTAAGGCTACATTTACACTGCAGCATGAAGTGACCCATATCCATTTTTTTTTTTTTTCTCCATATATGACTTTTCATGTCTGTCTGAAAAACAGATTTTTTTCAAATGTGACCCAGGCCACTGTGGTCCTGATTCTGATACACATGTGATCTTTTCAAATGCCACCTGTGTCTGAATGGTCTGGTCGTCTTCATCTGACCTAAACGTCATTAGTGCTCTAAAAAGGTCTCTATTCTGCATCCAGCAATGCAGATGCAGCCATGGCGGATAATGATGCGTGAAGCAGTCTTTCTTTTAGATCTTCTTGAAAAGATTGCTTTGTTCATGCCATGGCTCCCATTGGAAAAGAAATGAAGGATAGCTAGATGCGGTCTGGCACTACCATCCATGTTTATTTCCCTGAACACAGAGCACGCTAGCTACTTATGATCTCATTGTGTCCTCTACTGCCCATATGGGACAGTTAAGCTGTATGAATGCAGTTCACACAGGAGATCACATATAAGTCACATATACTTGGAAATGTGGAAAAAAAAAAAACAAAAATCAACAAAAAAAAAAAAGGAAATAAACAGTAAAACCCAAAAGGGAAAATTAATAAAAAAAGAAAATGGAATAAAAAAAATAAAATCAACTTCCGAAAAATTTTAGGAGTTAAACACATTACTGCAAGTGAAACATTGCAGTTAACATTACTGTAATTGTAATATTGAGGATGAACTGGATATCCACCCACCACATTTAGTGACTACCCTCTGTTTGGTTTGTAAAGGTTTACCTTGTAAATATACAGATTTTTGCTCATTTAAGAAAAACAACTAATTATGTTGATGTCCCACAGAATGATGCTGCCACCATGGTGTTTCACCATTATTATGTAGCTTTGTTAAACATGTTGTAAACACTTTCATCTTCCTGCCACTTAAGTATTCACTACTTTGGTCACATAACATTTCAGCAAATATATTATAAATATGTCTGCTTAAGAATGAACTTCTGCAAAAAACAAATGGGGAATGTTTTTCCCACCAACAGGTCGACACGAATGGAGATGCAGACGCCGGGGTGCTGCTAAGCGCTCAGACCATCACCTCGGAAACCACCAGCACCACCACAACCACGCACATCACAAAGGTCAGGGTGCATCTGTCGGCTCTTTGCTCCCAACTCAGCATAAAAAGCCTCACGCATCTATGGAGCCTCTGTGCTCTCTTGCCTTAATGCTATTTTTTTTTTTTCCCAGCTTTTATTGTCATTACACTGTTACAAGTACAGAGCAATGAAATTAACTCTCTGCATTTAACCCATCCCTTTGGGGAGTTGTTGGCTGCCGGTGCAGCGCCTGGGGAGCAGTCTGGGATTAAGGGTCTTTGCTCAGAGACCCAGAGTGGCATTCTGTGGGAGTGGGAATTGAACTCAGAACCTCAGGATTCCAAGCTCTATTGCCTAACCACTAGGCCACCCCTCCCCCAAAATTCTGCTTAAAACCCCTTATAGTTATAGTCTCTGTGACAAACTCTTTATTAAATAACTTTTGTTTGACAAGTCAGAGGTAGTTTATAGTTTTTTGGACATTTACAGCCAAAGTATTTAATCAAAAATAAGTTCTGGACTAAATGAATTTGAATGAAGTGAAATATTCTGTTGATCAGACGGTGAAAGGTGGAATCTCAGAGACTCGAATCGAGAAGAGAATCGTCATCACTGGAGATGCAGACATTGACCATGATGAGGTTCGTATCATTTCCTACTTTGATGGAAAACCGATTCATTTCAGTAATTTAGTTAACAACCTTTTAGAAACTTAGACTTATAACAGTCAGTGATGTATTTGAAGTGTATTTTCAGTTATTTTTTATGATTATGGCTTATAGCTGTGAGAAATGGTAGACTCTCAGAGGACAGTTAAAAGTAGCAACTGATAAGGACAACGTCTTAATAACCTCAATAATTAATAAAAATCATTTTTATAGGCATCTGAAGAGTAGAGCCTCTTTAAAATGGAGCCACATTATTGCCTGTTGTATTGTAAGAATATAAAATAATGCCCCAGATTCTTTACTTTAGAACCAAACAAAATCAGAAACCTGTTAGACCCACAGTTTCTTTCTCAGCCAAAAAAAATGAAAACATATTTAAACCATTTCGGATAGGCTTTATATATCATGGTTCTGTGGTATTGATTGTGTAGGTCTTAATCCGGTAATGATACATCTCTGTATTAAAAATATTTTTGACTTTATCTTGTGTGACATCAGTGTTTAATTTAGAAACTGAATGTAGGTTTCTCTTCAGCTGTAAGCTCCAATCATCAAAACAAACAGAAACAAATGTGTTTGTTTTTTTTCTTCAAACACCATTTTTGAAATTAGTTACTTGTTAATGTGATGCGTTTGTCAAGGTTAATTAATTGGTTCCCCCCACTGCCTCACGTTTATCTTCCAAGCTGTGTTATATTATGGCCATGTGATTTAGTACTTTACTACAAGGTGACTTCCCTGTTGGCATACTGACTGCAAATCAAACCGTTCTCTGTCTCCCCCTGGTGCTCCCCTGCTGTCACTGCACCCTCCCATATTTAGGCTCTGGCTCAGGCAATAAAGGAAGCTAAAGAGCAACATCCTGACATGTCAGTGACCAAAGTAGTGGTACATAAAGAGACAGAGATCACGCCAGAGGAGGGGGAGGACTGACCCAGGTAAGAAAATCTTTAGACCCCCCCCCAGGTCTTGTTGCCCAACCTGCCTGGTTTTCATTTGGTATGGGTCGGCCAGCTTCTGTTGCTATCGCTGCTTGTTGCATTGCCCTATGGTCTTTTCAGGGAAAGGGGAAAAGGATTGTGGGTGTTTGTATGCACACAGACAGGATATTACTGCCTCTGCTTATTGTGAGCAGGCTGGCAGTAAAGCTGCAGGCTGTCTCCTGTGGACTCTGTAGTTCAGAAGCAACACTCCCCCTGCTGGTCAAAAAAAGATCTCTTATTTGTTTTACTCCATTTAAAAAAAAAAAAGGTTTTCTTGAATTATAAACATTATGAAAATTGAAAATAATTACATTTCAACCACACAGGGAGAATAAACCATTTGGGATTATGCAATAATCAATTAGAGCATTCATGTTTCTACATCTATTAGTATCTAGAGGGAGAACTACAGCGATGAGAGATTAAATACCAGCTAAACCGGCTTTTGTTTCCCAGAGATCTTCAGCTCTGTGAGCTGCTAATGCGCCGTCAGGCTCTGAAATCTGATCCTTGTGTACACAGATGAGTCTTCGTCTGTTTTTAGCACTGTTACTCAGTTTAAAATACACTCACTGAAGAAAATATATTTAAAAAATCTATCCTCAGCAGAAACCTTGTTCACAAACCTGAGTTGTTTTAATCAGCCGCTTTTACAGCCACTATTTCCACTGCACAAACTGAAGGACAGATTAGATTTGTAGGGTAGAAATTGAACTTCCCTGATGGGGGGTAATGCTCGTGGGATTTACCCTGAAATTTAGGAGCAGATTTAAAATAAACTTGATGTTTCAAACATTTTTAAACTGCAACATTCTTAAATTGTGTTAAACTAGTATTGTTTAAAAGAAGGCACTGTGTGTGTTGTTAAGATTTCTGCGTTTATTTTAATCAGTGGATTTTTGGCTGTATTTAAGTTTCAGGCTTAAACTGTTCTGAAATAATAAATTACAGCTGACAGGGGCAAGCTCTTTGTCTTCAGCAAGTAAAAACAGGTTAATTTAACATTTCTTACAGTTACACTTTCACTCTTTTTAATTACCATGAAGTTCAAAGCCATTACAGTATGATCATTTATTTTAATGCTGAACTATTACAGCTTTGATTGTTGTGTTAGGGCTGACTTTTAAACCATAAACTGCTACAAAACTGAGAATAATCCTGTAATGGGCTGATTTTTAAGGAGCAACACTTTTTTTATAGATTTTTATTTAGGATATCAGTTAGGTATAACTCTAACCCACGCCTAGAAAAGTGCAAAACAAAGTCAGCGAATAAGACAAACGTGGCTCTTTCCTCCTGGTTTTGAGTCTCTGCAGAGAAGACAAGTAGGTCGGCGGTCCTTGTTCCTGTGTGTCTGCAGACTTCCCAGATCTGTTTGAACTTGTCCGCTGCCAGCAGCAGGAGGTTTCTGGTTGCTGTGACTGCGCCTGAAGGAACTTGTCTTTTCTCTGTACCAAAGCCATCTCCTCCTCTCGCGTCTTAAGTGTTCTCTCTGTTTGGAAGCTGCTTGCCGCCCTACTCACCCCTCATGGCTCTGAAGCTTATTTCATTAGTGTCTGATACTATCCCGAAGCACGAAAACCTGGTGCGAGCAGGCATGCATGAGGATGCTTTGCGTGACTAACCAGACGGGAATGCTTGGCTTACTTTCTGCAGCCTGTGTGTGTGTGTGTGTAGTTTGTAAAATGACTGTCTCAGTGGCATCAGTAACACTGTACTAAACATTTTCACTGTGCTTTTTGGGACATTAGCTACTTCAAATACACACAGTATTTGGGAGCCAAAGAGAGAGACTAAGAATAGGGAAAGCAGCAAACTACAGCATAACATCTCAACGAATAAGATATATCATACTCTGTTCACATGTTTTAGCCTATGCTGCTGATAATAGATTTTAGTAGCAATTTTTTATTTTGTTTCTTGTTGGATCATGAACATTTATAATCTGCTTAACTTTAAGAAGGAAATGGGGAGGGAAAACAATGAATCACGTTTTGTTATGCCATAGCTATGAGCATGACCATCATAGCTTAGTCGAATGTAATGCAGAGTTGGAAAATGGCAGAACAAAAGATGCCTGGTTTTAAATTACTTACAAGTAGAAATCTGAAAAGTGCGGCTTATTTTGTCCCCAAGTAGCTGTGCAGTAGAAAACCTGAGCTCAGGTGACGAATGGATAACTATGGGTCATGGATTCAAAAATATCTATAAACAAATGTGGCATGACCTTAAGAAGTGATGTTTAGCCTACATGTCCATCATCTTCAATACACCATTACTGAACATGGTGGTGGCAGCGTTATGCTGCAGGGATACTAGTTGCAGTCACTGTAAAACGGAAGATGGTTGGAACTCAACTCAAGAAATCAGATGGAGATCCTTAAGAGACTACAGCATAAGACAGCATCCCTAAACAAATATTCTGAGATAGAAAGGGATGGTTTAAATCAAATGGAATGGTCTAGTCAAAGCACAGACCTAAATCTAACTGAGAATAAGCAGCACTCTCCATCCAGAGCTTAACCAAGATTGTAAATAATTCGTTTTCACCATATAGGGTATTTTCCTTCTACTCTGACAACATATAATAAATAGTGCCACTGCAAAAAAATGATCTAAAAATTAGAAACATTTTATTAAAATAAGTGCATTTATTTGAGTATATAAATAAGACGAGTAAGAATGAGTATTTAATCCTTAAAATCAGATAATTAGATAATGCACTTGAAAAAGGAGTTTATTTTTTATTTTAAATGTAAATTGTCGCATTCCTTTCACAAAGTGCATTATTTACCTGCTCAATTTTTAGAAAAATCTTATTTAAAAAGTAAAATGACTTATGTAGATTTCTATTTTTTACAGTGTAGTTAATTGCATGGAATCCTGGTAAAAAAGAGTTTTTTGTGTGTCAAAAAGTATAAAAGGTATTAATCTATCAGGACGACACCATAGAGGCAAAGGTTTTCTGAAGGACAAAGGGGACTGACATATGTAAAAAAAACAACAAAAAAAAACAATACAATCTGAATTTAATATGATAATGGCAATCCAGTATAGATGTTTTAGAATGAGAGGTTAGAAAAGCCTGTTTATTACAGCAGGATTAACTGAAAATGAAGATGAATATGAATTCTGTCAATAGTTGAGTTAATTTGGAAATTTCACTAACTGTGGAGGTTTTTCCCCATATAACCTGTGTGTCTTTGTATGTTTCCCTCTCTGCAGTCCCTCTCTGCTTCTGTTTATGTGGGTAGAACTGCTATAACCCTTTATCTGACTTGTATTAGATGAACTAAACGAAAATTTTTTTTGCATACACTCTGTGTATACAAAATGGCAAAAGTTGTCAAAGTCATTCTGAGTCCAGCATGCAGCACCGAGGCATAAAAATCAAAGATCCAGCATGTTCTCACTTCTGGCTTTTTTACTCTTCCAGGAATAACTGAGGGCTACATCCACGACTCCGCAGCGTAACGCCTGGACTCTCAGAAGGCTCCTCCTGTACGAATGCTGCAGCTCGCTGCTCCACTCGCAAACATCACTTGCAAAACCAATGAACACACTCTGCATGAGAAGGACGAGAAGTTGCATCATCAACCGAATGCCCCGATTCGTATTTTATCTTCTTTTAACGGTCCTCAATCTGTCTGCACGCCTAATCCCCGCGTGCAGCAAGCAAACCTGCTTTCACTGCCTTATTACGACTTTGATGCATTTTTATGATTGCTGACGATAATTACTGTAGCAGCATTTTATTTATGAAATAAAAGCCATCACTCCGGAAACTTGTAATTGCTGTAGGCTGTACGTGTTAGAGAGCAAACACTATTTAACCTCAGTGTAGAAAAAAACAAAGCATTGCTTCACTCCCACTCCATCCAATGTGCCGCTACAGACATGGCTGCAGCTCTGCACTGTACATATCAACGCCTCTCAAGGAAAGCAAGTTTATGATGATTTTTAAAGTTGATTCTCTGTTTGAACCAAATTCATTTCACTTTACTAGTAATTTTGCTTTCTTATTGTGGCATGTTTCTTCCCCCCCTCTATACGCTCTGTTTTGGCAGAAGCCAAGGAATCAAAGAGAACAAAATAGCTTTGACGTGCCTGTGCAGGCTGTGAATGTTTTCCAGGGTGGGATGATCAGCCGCACTCAAACTTCATGACTTGAGACTGTGGGGCAAAGGGCTCAGACGGCCTAGCCTCCCCCCTGAAAGCAATGCAAAGCCCAAAGAGATCAGTCATCCTCTCCAAACATCCACTTCCATGTTAGCTCTATGCCTTCTCGATCTGTTCTGATGTTTCTGAAAGGTGTCTACCAACAGCCCGCTTTTTTCCTCAGAGTGGAGAAGGAAGAGTGACATTGCATTTGTTTTTAATTTGCAGTTTATGTCTAAAATAATAAAGTGACCACAGTACAACAGCTCGTTTTGGCTTGCTTTCATTTTCTCTAAAAGTTTTATTTTTTTAGGTACATCAGATTGAAATTTTGTAGCAATTTCACACAGTTTTTAGCATAATAACATGCAACTGAAAGCTGGCTTTTTATCTAACTGAACTGCTATACTAGGACCTGCTTATATCCTTCTACCCTAAAGTACCTCAGAAAAGTACTGTAGCCTTAGGTATGTGGTTTTTAGATTTTAAGTATATGTCAGAAGAAAAGCTGTGTTGTTTATCATCACCACAAAAGCTGTAAAAACCCAACTTAGCTGTTTGTGCACGAAGACTAGTTAATTAGTAAGAGGTGTCACTATGGCTGTAGCAGAGCCCCTGCCCTAACTGTTCAGTTTTTAAATCTCATTCAAGAAATGTCCTTGATTGATCCACCTAAAGGGGAATTACAGATATGTCTTCTGCAACGCAAAAAGGCAAATGGAAGCAAATTGGTCAATCTCTAAAAAAAAAGTACCTAAGAATTACCAAAAACATTGTGAGGGAAATAAAATGGTATAGCAAATATTGCTACACCCCATAGCAAAATTTAGATACATTTCTAAATCTTATATAAATCCAAAAATTAAAACTGTGTGTAATTTGTAATACCCTAGTGTGCATCGGAGCTTCCATTGAATTTTAAACATCCAAGTTCTATGAATACATCAGGAAGATGGAGCCACTGAAGGCCATCATGGGAGGAAAATCCCCTGCATAGGATGTAACATGTGCTGAACTGGCTATGGCCAATCCTACTGATGGTTAGAGAGGTATGGACTGAAGGGCAGCACAGAAGCACTGAGCATAGCAGCACAGGAGCAGGCCTTGAGCACCAGAGCAATAGAGGCCCAGTTCTACCACAACAGGCAAGATCTTGGGTGCAGGCTGTGCAAAGAGGCCCCAGAGGCAATCCAGAGTCCCATAGCAGGGTGTAAGATACTGGCAGTTATTAGAGACATGAACCATCATAACCAAGAGGCTTGTATAGTGTTCAGAAACATCTGTGCAGAATACAAACTTGAGACCCCAAGATGGTGTAGAAAGACAGAGCTAAGATCCTGTTGGACTTCCAGATACAGACTTAATGGTTGAGGCTAAACAACTAGACCTGTGATCATTGGTAGCAACAGAGGACAACCGTAGTGATTGATGTGGCCATCCAAGATGATGGAAACATCTGGAAGAAAACAGAAATACTAAGGGCTCATGGATGAACTAGAAAGAGACTGAAAGATGAAGGCCACTGTAGTGCCTTTGGTCATTGGAGCATTGGGGGCAGTGACCTCCACACTGCAGAAGGGGCTCCAACCTACCTGAAGAATAATCCGACATCTTGTGTAGTGCTTGAGATACAGAAGCCAACCACCAAATTCATAGGTGGGTAATATGCAAATTGTAACATTTACCACTTGTGAAGTAATTTTCCTAATCTAAATTTGTGCATCTTTTTTTAGCACAACTTATAATGAGGTGCAAACTGACAGGCAAAAAAACACCTGTGGTCATTGTTGCCACAAAGGTGGAATTGGTGCAATGCCAGAGGATCGAAAGGCATTTTGTGCACAAGGAAACCTATTTCAATGTCAGAAACAATAGCAGATAACTAATATGAAGAAAATTGCCTCTACAGGCCAGCTGAAATTAATGCAGCAAGACAGTAGATAATCTTTATAGAATTAAACCAAATGAAAGAAATGACTGAACATTTTCTCTCCCTTGATTTATTAACACAATTATGCATAAACACTATTGTTTTATTCATTTTACTTTTGCTTGTGGCACTTTAAGATGGTTACAAGATGTATTCTAAATAATATTTTGTACAATTGTTTCTTTTATCAGTATTACCAACATTGTCATGGCTGTGAACCTCATCTTTCTTTTACAGCCTCTCTCAAACTGCCAGTAAAACACCAAATCTGCTCATTTTAATGGGCGGAATCAAACCTGTTTGCATGCTTAACATTTGTGCATTTTTAATTGATTATGATAATTATCTTGTGATCCCTCTCTTGGTGCCTAAGGACCACCAGAGGAGAATTCCTGACCCCCACTTTGGGAAATCCTGATCTAGAAGGTGAAAAGACTGTGATTCTAGCTTACATATATCTGAAGCTGAAGTGGCGCACCTCTGTATACCCCTGGAGAAAGGCACCAGCACCCCTCGCGACCCCACTTGGGATTAAGTGTGTTCGAAAATGGACGGATGGATTTTGTTTCTGGAACAGTGGCCAGAAAGGGGGCCAAATCCAGTTCTTCAGGAGCATTGGCCCATGTTGACCCCTGTCTAGATCCGCCCATGTCTGATTAAATGACAAGGGGTACAGACCAAAGTCCAATTGAGAATCTATGGCAAGATTTGAAAAATGATGTTAATGGCGTGTTAGTCTGCTACGCCTTTCCTTATCTTTCTAGATGTTTAACCATAAACACTGGTGGTAAAATATACATTTAACTTTGGGGTAGTAAATAGTAGAAAAACATTAGACCGGTGAATACTTTTGTGTTATAAATTATTGTTTTCCTCTCATACGGTCGGAGTGATTCACCTGTCGATTTATAGACGATCTACATGGTGGAGTACCCTCTCCAGGACTGTAGGTGGCAGCAGAGAAATGCCTTATTTCCTGCCAAGACGCGCAGTCACAACAAGAGGAGGAAGAGGAAAAACGACAACTCTGGATCTGGATCGTCGTCGATTACCTTGCGTGACAACACAGGGATCGTCCAGGCTTTGGGTATTAACACTTTTTATTCTCGTTTCTCCGTCGGAGCGGAACGCACGAGCCGCAGCGCGGTTCTGTTGGCAGCGGCGCGCGCTGCTCGGTGCCGCGGCTGTAGGAGCGCAGCCTGTCGGGCTGCAGAAACACGAACCGAGGCTGCTTGGCTGACCAAGATGGCTGGGCGCAGTGAAATGTGAAATATTCTGAGGTTGATTCTTTTCTGCACGCGCTGTTGCTTGTCACGCAAACACCGCATTGGGAATGCATTAGTTGCCAGCAGAACACTGCGTGTGATAAATTGTGTTATTTTCTTTTTATTTGCATTAGCTTCACCACGGCTTAACTCGGTTTAGGGCCTGACGGGTTTTTTTTTTTTTCGGTTTTTTTCTTTTGCATTTCAAAGACGTTTTGCATTGTTGATGTAGGGACTTATTTCTTCATTTTTTAGATAAAAATGTTTTTAATAACGTGTTGCATTAAAGGTAGGTCCGCTTATATTACAATATGAGAGCTGAGCTCCACCCCTGGTCTGTGTCGGATGCAGCCCTGCTCTGTTATGGGAATAAAGAACAAATTTATTTTATTATCTTTAAAGCCACACACCCTCAAACAGTAGGCAATGTTCAAATGTTATAGTAAAAGTAACATCTTCTGCTGTGAGGCGGGTTTCTTCGCCAAACTGCAGCAAAAAAACAGAACCTAGTAAATTACCGGAAGTGACGTAGGGGAGGGAAAACACCTGATCTAACCAGCTGAGTTTAACTTTGTTTACTCTGTTTTAATTATGTATTATTTAGTGTGAAAGATGCAGTTCTTTTTTTTTTTTTGTCCTAGCTAAGAACAAATTCTAATTTCATGAAGATACTGTTATCAATAACTTTTTATTTTTGGTTTATAAACTCTCAGATAGAAGGCAGTTTCTAAGGTTTTTAAGACTGGTATAAAGCTTAGCGACCAGGGGCGGAACTAGATGGGGGGGCCAGGGGTGGCCATGGCCACCATCAGCCAATCATTGGCCATCCCTACCATTTTCTTCCTTCTAATACAGATGGTTGCAGTAGTGGAATATTCAAAACATTAACATTTTTCATATATTAACAATCGCTTGAAAACAAAAACACCATAGTTAATTAAACACATCAATATACTAACATTAAAGATAAGTACAGAATTCAGGCTCTTTACAGAACTAGATTTTGTGGTGATTTTCAAATGCAAAAATCTAGGAGTCTTTGGTTAAAAATATTTTAATAAAAACTTATTAGATAACAAATTTATGGCTTTATTGATCTCACAGTGGGGAAATTGGCTTTATCTAGATATTAGTACTCTTAAATATCAATTTTATGCAGAATGAGTAGGTAAGTAATGACAATTGAAAAGATGTTCGCCCCTGAACTTACACNTTATATTTTAGCAACTCGGATGCTAAAGCTGATCATTTAAAGCTAGAAACTTAAGAAAATGTGGTTAGTAATTTAAGGCAATGCGGTATATAGTAATCTTTAAGGTACTGCATGCTTTGGTATAAATGGGTATCAGCAAGAAAAGGCCTGATAGGTCAATCTGTAGAACTTTTTGAATAGAATATGTCAGTATTGTCCTCTTGTTCTGTTCTGTGTAATCTAAAATAGTGAAGGGTATCCTTTGACCTTTTGATTTTTAAATACTTAAATGTATTTTACTGTTGATGACATCAGCAGGATGTTGTGCAAGTACTAATCCTTAGTAAATACTTATGAAATTGAAAACAGTATTTTTTTATTATCATTATTGGATAAAAATGATCATAGAAGAAAAGCTTATTTTTTAACTGCTTACGTGTTAAAATAAAACTATGCATATTATTTAAATATTGTTTATTTACTATTTAACTGGAGAAAATCTGTGTAAAAGAGATTAACGTTATTGCTGAATAATATAGTCAAATAATTTAGTTTTAGCAAAAGAATCCTATGTTTTTTGTTTTTTATAGTCAATTATAGATTACTGTGTTAATTCTGGATTTACAAGACATTTTTTTTTCCTGCTCATTAAAGATAGTTGGTACATATTAATTTTGTAGGATATCATAAGCAAGTTAGTTTATTTCCTTGATATCATAAAATGTTAAAAACTAGTATAGAGATCCATAATGCAGAGTAATATTGCACAGTTTTTTGTAAAAATTTAGGTAATTTTCTTTTCTAGGTTCATAGCTAAAGAAAACGCAGCATTTTATTTCTCAGGTAAATAGATCGGATCAGAATTGATGCAATAATTGGTACAAAAGGAAGCCCTACCAAACATTTATATGTTTCACATTTTGAGCTGCAATACTTGAATATATGTTATTGTTTTTATGTTTCTGTCATTTCTTGAAATAGTGGAGCTGTTGTCCTTCTGTCATTTGTATGTTTTCATGAATTTAAAAATGGATAATACATTTTCTGGCTTTATTTAAAACCTTTACCCATCATTATGCCGTTCATCGTAGCGTAGCAGGCAGTCATTTCCTGGCATTAGACTAACTTTTCTTTCTCCTCCATCTTGTTGCTGCTCCTCCACAGGTTGCTCCTGTTTGACCGGCACCATGTCCGATTTGCTAAGATACATCGACTACGACCACAAAGCCACCTTCCTGAAGATGCTGAACCAGCAGAGGATGGAGGGCGAACACTGCGACGTGGTGGTGGTGGTGGAGAACATTGAGTTCAGGGCTCACCGCTGCGTCCTCGCCGCCTGCAGCAACTACTTCAAGAAGCTCTTTAAAAAGCAGAGCGACGAAGACAACTCCATCGTGGAACTGGACTTTATCCGCTCCGACATCTTCGAGGAGGTGCTCAACTACATGTACACAGCCCGGCTGGCGGTGAGGAAGAAGGACATCAACATGATGATGTCGTCTGGGCAGATCCTCGGCATCAACTTCCTAGATAACCTGTGCACTCAGAAGAGGGAGCTGACCAACATGAAGACCAGGGAGAACCAGGCGCCGGATGACCACAGCATGAGGGCGCAGGACGCCATCCTGAAGGAGCTCGCCATGGAGGAGGTGAGGAAGAACAGTTTCTACGACCAGGGGATGGACGCCATAGGGCCTGGCGGCTCGCACGTGTCACAGCCGCACAACTACAACACAGGCATGGGCAAGGACCCTCACGCCCACAGCTGGGGCTCCTCCACGTCCAGCACTGACATGAAGCTGGAATACCTCCTCTACGGCCACCGCGACCACAACTCCTGCCAGAGCACCGGAACCAAGACCCTCGACCACAACGCCAAGAAGGAGCGTCTGCTCACCGCCAACCGCCCGTACGGCTGCGAGCACTGCCCCAAAGCCTTCACCACCGCCGCCCACCTCAAGGAGCACCTCAAGATCCACTCTGGCTTCAAGCCGCATCGCTGCCAGGTGTGCGGCAAGGCCTTCATCCGGGGCCCTGACCTCAAGAGGCACGAGAGGGTCCACAGCAACGAGCGGCCCTTCGCCTGCCAGATGTGTGAAAAGGCCTTCAAGCACAAGTCCCACCTTAAGGACCACGAGCGGCAGCACCGGGGCGAGCGGCCCTTCAACTGCGGTTCCTGCGACAAGGCCTTCATCAAGGCGTCAGACCTGAAGCGCCACTGGAACACCATGCACAGCGCCAACCCTCGCAGACAGATGTCTCTGTCGCCCGCCGCCTCCCAGCACGGCCAGGGGGACGCCACGGACCAGAGGGACTGGAAACTGGAGACCGGGCCACACTCGCACAACTCTGGGGACTGCTGAGCCCTCCGACACACGCACACACACACACACACACACACACACACACACACACCGACACATCTCAACTAATCAGAATATCATCCAGAAGTTAATTTATTTCATAAATCTGGAAAGTTTGTCCCCTTTTTTTTTTTTTTTTTTTATTACACAATTGAAACATTCACATTTTTATTTGTTCATTTGGGGGGGGGGGGAATCTTGCCTAATATATGCTCTTAGAAAATAACACAAATTCATGTTTTTATTAAAAAATGTTTTAAACAGAAATGTGATTTTAGAACCTGAACAATCGGGGGAAACTGCTGCCATCACGGTTCTACCTTCACAGTGGGCCAAACTAAGGAGGTCTTTGTAAAGGAGGCTGGTTGAATCCAAACCTATTCAATGAAAGTTAAGTGGAAAGAAAAACTTCAGAAAAAAAAACTTAGTTTAATTCCCTGGATTCTGCGTGACGTTCAGGTCCGTTTTCTTGCATCTAAGCACAATAACAGCAGAGTCCTACAAGCAGCCTTTAGAAGCGAGGGGTTTGCCTCATCCTGCTGGAAAATAAAAACATAGCAAACATAAAGCTTGTCAGCAGAAGGAAGCTAAAAAGTGCTCTGGAAATAATTCAGTTACATGAAATACAGAAATCATCCAAGTAGAGGGGTGTGGCTTGATTAAAAAATAAAATAAAATCCCCTGTACTGAATATGGCTGCAGATGTACGTTACTATCACACTTTTTCCTTCCTCTAAACTTTCCTACCATTCTTTTTCAGAGGTTTACCCTCCTTATCAAGGATGTCAGCAGTCTTTTGTCCTTGTGAAGGTCATAACATTTCTGATAAGGATTAATTTTTAGGTAATTTCACTAACTGTAAGCTATTATCATTGAAAATCACCCCCCCAAAAAGAAACCATAAGCATTTTAATCAGTAGAATATATCAGTTACTGTTGTTTCTTTTTTTTTTATTGTTTAAATAATTAACTTTTTGATAATATTCTAATAAATTGAGACCTGGACTGACCTGCTAACATGCACACTTTAATTCCCACCTATACACACTGATGGAGTCACGAGGACAGCGATGGGAGTGCAGAGCAGGAGCGGAGCAGAGCATGTTCATAAAGACTGAGGCTGTATTATTATGATTATTATTATAATTCTAAAGAGTTATGTCCTTCCCACCTGTAAAGTCATGTAAATGTTTAGTTCACTATACTATACATATATTTTTCACAAAGCATCATCGCTATCTAGATATCTGAGGGGTTCTCATAACTTTATTTTTCTTTAATTTTTAACAAAATATACATTTAAGTGTTCGTTTAAACTTGTAAGATTTTTATGGAGATAAAAGAGAGTCAGTGGAGGGAGGGAGGGAGGGGGAGAAAAGAAGATTTTTCTGCATAACATTTGTTGCATTGAGTATATTCATGTGGATGTTTTTAAATGGATGTGTTTAGTTGTATTGATTGATATTACACTGTAAAAGTAAGACGCAGATGAAACCAAAGTCTTGGGCTCCTGACGGATCGTCAAACCCAAGCAAAACCGGCCAACTAGATTTACTGTTATACAGTATGACTGTCATCCGGGGCGGGGGGGGGCTATCAACAGATAATGATAGGTGTCTGTATATACTGTAGCTTAGTTTGTTGCACAACTAGAGTTCACAATATTGAAATCATGCACATATAACATTGTCCTACTACACTTTGAAAATAAACACCATTTGCTGTGTTTTAATGTTGTGTTTTTGTGGGAAAAGACAAGCGAGCGCATGCTGGAGACCTTTTAGGGTCTTAAAAATATTTCCATTTTTAAAACCCTTAAAGCTCTTTGAAGAGGTATGCCATTTATTTTATTATTAAATGTTGGAAGTTAGTAATGGTTCATCCTCTACTGGAGGATTCTGTGTTATTAAAATGTCACAAAATTACTACGACGGTGTGGTTGAAGAGATTCAGCTTTCCCTGCAAACAGGAAACCTGCTTCAGTACCTGAGTGAGCCAACAGAAACATCTTCACGTTCCTTTTCCCCTCTGGAGAGTTAATGTAATGAGGCTTGACATTTCAGGTTATAGTTAACTAAGTTTTACTGAAGTGCTTGAATCACATAGAAACAGTTTGTATTATTAACACCGTTTTCCCATCCTGTGCAGAGACCCACTCTGCAGCCCCCTGCAGGAGGCCTCAAGGCCTCCTCTGGCCAGAGAGGCTCAGTTTGCTGTGAAAAGGTGTTTTATCATCAATCGCATCATAAATACTCAACAGGTCACTTCCATATGGCAACAATTCATCTATAAATACTTTCTGTTAAGATGATGGTAAACCGGCTCTGTTTAGGATATAAACAGTTAATCAGATGAACTCAGCCTGTTTTCAGGTCAAAGGGATGAAAGAGAGCACATGCAGATAGTCACAATAAAAGCTGAGCCTGTAGTTATGTCTAGGAAAGAAGCAAGACTAAATGATAAGAACTACTAGTATGCCTGGGGATTAAGAGGGTAGTGCTCTGTTTGGAACTTAAGGAACAATCTGATGTAAGATGTAGCTTGGTTATTTAAGGCTTTATGTGTGAGAAAGAGGATTTATAATATATTCTGGATCTAACAGGAACCCAATGAAGAGAATCTAAAATAGGAGAAACATGATCTCTTAATTTTCATCAGAATATTTAACATTTTGTGGATTTCCTGAAAGTAAAGAATTACAATAGTCCAGCCTAAAGTAAAAAAATCTATGGCCAAGTTTCTCAGCATCAACCCTGGATACGATATTTCACATTTTTTGCAATATTCTGAAAATAAACCTGTTAAATATTAGATTCAGATGATGCATCCTGAATAAAATAACACCAAGATTTATGACTTTTTCATATATAGACCGTTTGGTGACTGACTAGGCAGTCTAGTCTGAAACAAAGCAGAACATTTAAAGTCGTCCAGGTTATTATGTCTGTTGACATGCTTGTAATCTAACTAGCAGGTTAGTTTCATCAGGTTTTACGGAAAGATGTAGCTGAGTATAGGGACGCACGATATTGGGATTTTGGCCGATATCTGATATGCCGATATTTTAAAACTCATGTAGCCGATAACCGATATCGATACCGATGTTAAAGCTGGACAAAAATAAGTAGTCTTTGAAATTTCTGACGCTTTGAAAAATAATATACTCAAATATATTTTCATATGCTGATATCAAATAGATTTTTAAAAACATGGTATCGATCTATTTTACTTTCAAAATCTCGTGAAATTTCATCGTTCTGTTACAAACTCTCGTGATATTTTGCAAATTCTTGTGAGATTTTGTTAGTAAAATAGATCGACACCACGTCAATATATCAACATATAAAAATTTCGTGAATTTTCAGGGGATTTCGTAGCATAACGATGACATATAGCAATATTTCATTAGTAAAAGAGATTGATATGGTGTTTTTAAATGGCAATATATCAGCATATGAAGATATTGTGATATTTTAATGTAGCAATAATTTCCCTCGTCTTTAGAAGTTTTTAAGTCTGTAAAAAATAAATTTTTGAGGAAAAAGAAGAAGTAGCATTTCTTTCTTTAGAAACCCAGAAGCTGATCAAATATCGGGTTAAATATCAGTGTGGTGGCCAATGTCCGATATAAAGTTTTAAGGCCGATACCGATAGGGGGCCGATTATATTGTGCATCCCTAGCTGAGTATCATCAGCATAACAGAGGAAGGAACCCATCCTGTCTGATTATTTTATCATTTGGAAACATATACAGTAAAGAACATTATTAACTACCGGTATTATTATTATCAATAAACTGAAATCTCTTGGAAAAATTAAATATAAAAAAGCCTAATGCTGCTACTTTAATTCTTACAGGACACGTCCTTAGAAAACTTTTTTACTGCTTCTAATATAATACATTTACATTAAACACATTTTTTTTACTACAATCAATTATAAAGTACGTACCTGACTCAGGAGCTGTTTAGGATTCTGTTTAATTGTTTTTTGGTTTGTTTTGTAAAGTTGTGGGAGAAGTTGGGTTTTATCATTAAACTTCAATGATTTTAATGAAGAAAAGTTTCTAAATAAAATACAATTCCTAAAGAAGTCCTTAAGTACTCTGGATCTAAATAAAGGCAATATTCTCAATCCAAATATTATATATTTTTAACTAACACTTTGTTTTTTTTTATACGGTGAGTTTATATTCCCTTAAAAGCAAGGATTGATTTGGTTTATTGCAGGCATTCTGCTAGCGAACAGTCACAGTTACCAGCAATCTTCTAACCTCTGCGTTTTATTTAGGTTATCAGGCTAAGGAAATGCTTTTTGTAATAAAGTTTGTTAGTTTACATCTAACATGATTGCCCTTCATCTTAAAGGGAAAAAGGAAACATGTCAGCCTCTGTCCCATACTCTGCAGGCAACACTAGATGGTGCCCTGTTCAAAGTGATTGACCTCATGCTGCCCAGCTGTGACCTCCTGGTGTCCACTGTCCAGCACTATGGGAACCACAGAGGATACAGTTAGGAATAAAATGGTTCAGGTTTTATTTAGGTAGGTTCAGGGTGTAGAACAGGGGCTGACTGTGTGAAATGTATGCGCCGTCACACCTAGCTGTTTTTCATGCATTTACATGAGCTCTAGAGGATGATGGTGGAGGATCAGAGTGCTGCAGATTCTGCAGACCAGTGGGAGAACATTGCTCTTCATGCCAACAAAAGAAAAGCTTGAACATATGGGATTTTAAGGGGGTTAAACTTTATGGAAAAATGACATCATTGTCTAATGGAAAAGTCTTGCCTAGCCTCACTGAAAGGAGATGCCCAAGATCTGTTTTCTGCATTTCCTGGCCCTGTTCTCGTGTGTGTTTGAGTGAGTAGCAAGGCTGTGTGTGCATGTGTGCGTTAGGCTATACCAATGAATGTGAAATAAATGGAAGTGAGTGCAGCAGAGTCAGGATATGGATTCGAATCACACCGCCAGAGTGATAGCGGCTGGGAGTGTGCACCTTTGTGTGGCGATTGAATGTTGTGTCTGTTTTCGAAGGAGGTTAAAACTCAGTGTGTGCATGCAGAGCGACGACTGGACTGATGTGTATTTGCAATGCATGTGAGAGGTCAAGGTGCATGTGTTGGGGTGTGTGTGCATGCCTACTCCACAGTGCTTTCATGCAGAAATCTGTAATAAGTTCTTTACAAATATGCAAATGAATGACAGGCAGGGATAGTGTGCATTCATGCATTGAGCTGGGGGGGGTGTTTGTTCGTGAGACAGTCTTTATTTGTCTAATGGTTGCATTAATATATGTGCATGTTTATGAATGCAGGTAAACACATTACTATTTAGGGAGAAAGTGTAGGAAATGCGACAGGTGCTTAAAGAAAAGAGCAAAAGTTAAATGACCATATCAGCCTGACAGTCTTGTAATTTTCATAATCAACATTTATTAAAGCTCCTGCACTCATTTTCTGTTCGGTCTTAGTCTCTACTTATGGCAGCACACTAGCACATTGCAAAAGATGTAATACTGCTTGAGCTTTTGTACATTTTATAACCTTAGAACCACAAACTGAAATATACTTCAGCTGGATTCCTGATTTGTAAAATTGAAGGAAAAGTATTTGCGGTTTTCAACTCATCCGACTCTAATGTTTACATCATAAAGGTCAAATCTGCTGTCAGCAGCCCTGGAAATCATCAGCTGGGGCTGTTTGTATCTTTGAAAGGAAATAGAGGGCCTGATTTGGTCATTTAAGAAACTCCAAAGTTCTCTGAACAGGTCCTGTTTACTTTCCAAAGATGTAAAAAAAAAAAATTACTTTCCTGTTAAAGCAGGTTTATTCTTTTTCCTTCATATATTTACACAATAATGTGTTTATGCAAAGGATAAAAATTATACTTTGTTTTAAAAGACTGTTTTGCAGCATTCATATTATTAAAGCCTCTGTGCATTTTGTCAAAAGCACATGTTCGGATAAGGATTTTATGTGATAAACTTACAGGATGTGTGAACCTAATGTTGAAGTGAAAGAAAGCATCACCGCAACCACTTTTTCTAACCACACATGTATATTGAGTCACAGTGGGTGGAGGGTCATGTGTTTACCTCCAGTGGTCACTAGGTGAGAGGTGAGCTGCACCATGAACAGTCTGAGGGTGAAAAGGTGCATAGTTTGAAAAGAAATGGAGTAAATATCTGAAAAGTGTGCTGTGCATTTGTGTTCATCCCCCAAGCCGATGCTAAAGCTAAACGTTTTTACTTGCTTTTCACTTTGTTTTCAACAACAGCTCCAGCTCAAGCAAATTGTATAAAATTTATTAAATTATTATGGTTTAACATAAACCGTCTGATTGTTGTTGTTGGGTAGCGAGCCTCCGCCCCGCTCTTCAGCACTCTCCAGCCTCTAACTGGCTGTCTTGCAGGATTCCCGCATAATTTGCTCCCATCATTTTTGTCATCAACTTTAGCCAACTTCCCATACATCCACACAGCATGATGATGCCATCACCATGTTTCACAGTAGGGAATGTTGTGGTCACAGTGCTGTCCAGTGTAATTTCAAATTTAGGATGTCTGACTAAAGGGACTTTGTCTAAAAACCCACATTTTCAGTTTTTATTTGTAAAAGAAAAGGGTATGTTTTCAATTTCCGTCTACTTTCCCATTGTATCCCAATCTATTGTGACAAAATATGAAGAAAGTTTAAAGGCTGTTAATACTTTAGGTTAAACACCCAAACAAAACAGGAAAATCGATCAAAATTCAGAATCAAAACCAACGCTGAATGACCTTTATGAGGATGAGAAGCTTATTATCACAATAATTTTTATTAATTTAAATAACATCTGACTGCTTGGGAAATAAATATAAAGGAATGACTCTAGACTTCTGCACAGTTTGGTATGAGTGTATTATGTGGTACATATTAGTATTGTGTGGGTTGTGACTCCAGATTCACGTCTGAAAAAGTTAATATGCTTGTGTAGAGCCTAAGTTTTTGTGTGCATGTGTGCAACTGCATGCATGTGTTTGTGTGCATAGTGAACACCCGGTTTCCATTACGCCGGGCCGGCCCGGTTCCATCAGCCAGACCACAAACCTCCTGTCTCCACTCAGGCTCCACCCAGCGCCGCCACAGGCTTCCCAGAAAAGAACAGCATCTAATTAAAATGAAAAAAAAAAAACTTTAATTACATTAATCTCATCTCTGTCTCACTCTGAGAGAAAAAAGCGACTGTATACAAACAAGGACACATGATGGATGAGTGTGAAAAGAGAAGAAAGATGTTTTTTTTTCTTATATATATATATATATATATATATATATATAAATATATACTCTCCAAGCGAGCAGGATAGGTTTTAATCAGAGCTGCTGACATTCATGAAGCATAAAGTCGTGCTCTCAGCCTGAGCACCATCTGGAAATTCTTCTGCATTTTAAGAGACTCCATGATCAGTTTTCCGCATTTATGATTTGAAAAAGTGATAAATCATATTCCAACAGAGCAAATCTACTAACCGTCCTCTACAGGACCACTGCAGGCCCCTGATTTGTGGAGCAGAAGCATTTGTAAACCAACACTGGATTAATGGCTCATCTTCAGAGGGAGTGTCTCTCAGGAATGTTCCCGGTGTGTCACTCATCACCTTGAACACGGGGGCTTCATTCTGACCCCCTTCCTCCAGCTTTATTAACTGTGACCCCGGGCATACGCAGACAGAGCCCGTCTTTGTTGATTGGCATGAAGCTGACCTGCAGGGTCCCGTGGCTGGAGGTGGGTTATCGGGCCATCTCGACCTGCCTGCAGGAGCCATTGTTCGGGTCTGGACCAGATGTTCCGGGTGCAAGATTTCCATCGCATCACTCCTCATTGGGCAGCACCACACACACCCACAGCTGCCTTTCTACCTCTATCTACTCATCTTTATCATCCTACAGCCTGCTTAGGGTTTGTTATTGTACTCTACTATGCGGGATGGTATTTTAGTTGGAGCTGTGGCCAAGCACATCTGAAAGGAAGAACTAAAACTACAGTAATCACATGAAATAAAAACACTACTTCAGATAATTAGGGAGATGCTGTGGTTTACTTTTGTCCTTTCCCCACCATATCCTCTTCATCTCCTTCCTGTTTCAGCCTTAATCATCTCATTCAGTCTCCCAACTTTTCCACTTGCTTAGTGTCCTTCCTCTGTCCATGTCCATCCTATTCTTCCCACTGTGCTTTTTTATATGACACATATTTTCCAGTTATTATTTATTTATTTAATCCTTTTTAAACCCAACCTTTTCCTTTTCTGATCCTTTACCACTTTTCTTCTTCCCTTTTTATTTCCTCTTGATGCTTGAACCTTTTTCTGTTTTCCCTTATCCTTTCCTTTCCCTCTCCTCAGTCCTTTCCACCTTAACAATAAGATTATTCCTGTTCCTTCTTCGCTTCACATGGCTTCCTCTCTGTCATTTCCTGTCCTTTATCTTCTTCAACTGAAATTTCTGCTCATGTAGTTTTGTTCTCCTTAAATCCATTCTCTGTCTCCTGATCCATCTCTCATTGTTGTCTGCCAGTTTATCCACTTTCCTCCTTGGAATGATCTCCACCTCTCTGTGATCCTACTCCCACTCTCTTTTCCTGTCCATCTCATCTTCTTCCTGCTTCTCCTATCTTTGCTCATCCATCTCTTTTCTTGTATCTCTCACATTATCCCTCCACTACGCTGGCTTTGCTTTATCCTTGTTTTATTCATTCAGCTTTTATCATCTCATCCTAACCCTCTCTTCCTCCTGCACTGTCCTGGAGCACACTTTTTAATCTCCGAGTCTAGCTGAACACAGCGTGCATTGTTCCCCCACCTGCGTCTCCTGCAATCAATCGGGACTTCTCAATCTGATAAAATTTAATTCCCCGTCAATCACACTGATGGATATAGAGACAGCAGTTATCGGAGGATCTGTAAATTATCACAAGATTGTTCCCCCTAAATCTCAATATTAATCTTACATGTATATAAATGATACAGAGTTAAAAAATAAGAGTGAAATTACTATCTTTCTGTTTGCTGTTCTTGAAGCAAGTTGGACAATTTTTATTTTTATGTGATAAACAGCAGCTGACAAAGTACCTAAAAAAAAAAAAAACCCGCTATTGGTGCTGGAAAAGGAACCCGTCATGCTAGACCTCTATAGTGGGTTCACAAGAAAAGGAAGGCCCAATTATTTTGAGCAACTGCAAATATTTCTTTATTAATATGTTTTTAGAAGTTGACTCTAAAATCCACTTTTCTGCATTTAACTGTAAAAAGTCCTTAAAACCTAAACATCTAGTTCCTTAATGTTAATGTGCTTTTAAAAAATATATTTTAATGTCAGATTTTTTTTAGTTCTGCAATAATTTTCTCAAAACCACCTAATTGCTGCCAAAATGGTTGAACAGTAATGATAGCTAGCTATGATACAGCTAAACTAAGCATTTATAATATGTACTTGTTTTGGGTAGGGCCAACATGCTCCTAAAACCATTACTGCTCACAATCAAACATGGTGGTTGTAGCGATGTTACAAATGCCACTTTTAGATTTTTATTTCTCTAACTAAAACAACACACTATTTTTCTTCCACTTATGTGATCCTCTTTGTTCGTCTGTCATTTCAAATCCCAGTCAAATATATGAAACACTGCGATCTTATAATTTAAAGACATGAGACAGTTAAAAAGTTTTGAACACTTTGGGATCTGAGCTTAGCTGAAATAAGTTGTAAAGTATTGCTGTCAAAAAATAAGTTAAAATGTCATCAAACTCCCCAGATAATGCGCAGAAGAGCTGGACTGTGACATGAGCTGTTGATCGAGGTCCCTTTATAAATGATTTATAGTCTCCATAATTACAGAGATAAGAGTTGTTTTTAGACATGTGCACAGAACCGTGTTCATGCTGCAGTCGCTCCTTCTGCAGACCTCCACCACCTGAATCCATAAAGCTGCCAGCAGTTGTCACAGCCATGTTCTTCTCTTCCTCTGACTCCTCGTCTATCTGTTTATGCTCAAAGCTCCTCGGATGTTGCTTTCATTGCCCGACACCTTTGCACATATTTAACTTGGGTTAATATTTGCATCTGTAGGAAGGTATCCATGATTGGTAGACAGGAGTTTTATCAAGTTGGTGAATGATTCACCTCAGGAAGTGTTCAATCATCTGGTTTTCTCTAGGTTTTCACAAAGCCCCCCCGGGCCATGTCATAGGTGTGTGTAAACTGCAGGGTAAGGCATGCACCATGTGAGTCTCTGTGTATAGATGTAGAGGCAACTCCAAGCCATTTTAATTAATGTTCCCAGCACTAACAGGCTTTCTTTCTGGGCTGTAGTCAGATAAAAGTCAAGCTAATGACGTCTCTCTTCCTGCTATCTTAATCATTATTATTAATATGTTTACTTTTAGAGTTTTAAAGCTGGGAAAACATATAAATCACTACCAGAACATCCCATACCTTTCTGAAACATTGATCCTATCCATAAGGTGTTTATGTCAACGTGTTGAATTTTAAGCCTTTAAAGCTTTCATCATTTTCTCTTCCAAATACTGCACATTTTATATAACCCCTTTTTTTGCAGCTAATAATCTTTTTAACTAGTTTGAGTGGTGTGGGATTTGATGAAACCTGACGTATTGAGGGTATTAACAGTGGTAACCTCAAAAAGTGTGTAATCTGTTTGACAGGGATTGTTGCTATTGCATAGCCCTTTAAAATTAAACAGGATTTGACCTATCTTTGGAGCAACATTTTAGATCACCTTGTCTGTGAGACAGAGAGCTAATACAGCTAAAGAAATGACTCAAAATAAAACCCATCCTTCCATTGTCTATTCTTGATTCTCCTTGGGATCCTTCCAGTGGTCTTTAGAGATTAAATAAACAAGTCATAGGTCTTTCTAAGGGTAACACAGACCCCCATGCAGACATGTCTAATTTTCAGATAGACCAGTTAACCTAAAAATCTCAAAGTTGTCAGAACAGAAACTTTATCACATTTTAAAAGTTAGGACTAACTTAATCATAAGAATATTCATATCCAAACTTTTTCTAACTTATGTGAAAGTAGTGGAGACTTGGAAAAAGTAATGATTTAACTACAGTTTTTACTTGAAAATCATTCTTTTTATTTAGAACTTATTGTACCTTTGTAGGAAGATTTGTCATCTACATTTTTACCTAACCTTTTTTTTTCTTTAGCGACAGTAGCACTCTGAGTTTGAAACCTCCAGCTTTTAATGCAGTGCTCACTAGGCCACTCCATGGTGGTTCTAAACATGGATCACTGCTAACCTTAATAAAGGTAAACTATAAATTTAAAAAGAATGGCATAGTTTAATTTATTGTTATTGAACAGAACATGCTGTGTTATTCTAATAGGCAGCATCGTTCTAGCATAAATGAATTGTTAAAATTGAGCATTAAAAGAACATTGAGTCTCTAACTCAAAAATACTGGTGACCCATTTGATAGATTAATACTACTTTTTTTATGACTTAAATTAGTCTTTATATTCAACACATAATTTTTCAGATTTACACAAGAAACAATATTTTAATTTTAGCCCAAAAAAGGAAGTAATTTCAAGTGTTTACGAACTTTCCACATCTATGTACTGAAATTTTTGCGCATGTGTCTTTGTAAGATAGCTTAAGCTTAAAAAAAAAGACTCCTGGTTATCATATATGCTTATATAAAGCAGGATGTCTATAAAAATCTGTAGCACGATTTGCTTTGAAATGCCACAGATTCTGGTTTTATGTCTAAGCTGTGCCTGAGCGCATGAAGGGTATTTATATAGCGCCAAGGTCTCTTTCTGACTCCTGCGTGCTTTCATTCTTTATTCCCATGACATGATGCTGCCACCATATTTATTGGCTGCTGCAGTATGTAGTGTTTTGCTTGTTTGACAATCAAAACAATAATGATCTTTTTGTAACACAAAGTTAGTTTAGTTTAGTGTCGTTTTTCTCTTGTTTTATTTTTTTTTCTAGTTACTTTAAACAGTTCAATGACTAACAAAGGGTTAAACTCTTTTAACATTACCTTTGTTCATTTCATTCAACAATAACCCCCCCTTCAGTCTACATCTGTGATTTTCTGCTTCCTTTTCATCTAATGAGAAGCATTTCTCCCTCAGAAAGAGAAAAAAAGTGCCGGCTGGCCAATCCACTCATTTTCAAGATAAGCACCTTTGATTTTCACTTCCCATGAACTGTCCCGCTCCACTGACTCCAGGTTGCCTAAATCTGTGTGTAACTCAGGGGCTGGGGGTATTTAGACATGTGGTTTTGAGTAGCTTCTAAGGAAAGGCACATGTTGCTGGAGTTACTATCAGCCTATAGAAATAAATGGATGATAGGGAAAGTTTTTTTTATCCCTTTGTCCTACAGAGAAGAATGCAGATCTCTGATTAATGATGTCAATGACATCGGTCTCTTGCCTGTCTTGAGCTGACAAATTGGAGAAGCTCAACAGGGACTTCATAAAAATGATACGATAACTTTAGCTGCTTTATGTTCAGCATTATGAGGAAGCAACAGGTTGCAGCTGTGGTCAGATCTCATCAACGGCAACCTGCCAATTTAGAAAGAGGCTAGTTTAAATAGCTCCACTCGGTAGGCTAAAAATATAAATATTATTCAATATCTTTAGTGATAAATGTGTATATTTCCTTCTTAACTCAATAAAAAAAGACATTGATATTTTTTACTTTCCTTCAACAGTAATTCCATTTGGGCCAGTTGGAGGAAATGTATCTCCTGAGCTGCTCATGCAACTTATCTGTGGCCTAAAAGAGATTAATGACATCATGCTCCATTCTTAAAAGTCAGATTCCTCTGAAAATTTGTGTTTCTTAGGTTACAGATTTATTTTTTTAAAGGTTAAGTTTGTATATTCAACCTCATACTTTCTTAGCAACTTTAGAGGTTGTAACGGAATCACCGTCCCGCAGATAATGCCTCTCCTGAAATCAAAGCAAGCATTAATGTGGAACTGCTAAAGTTAAAAACAATACTACTTCATAAAACTAAACAGATATTCAGATATTTCCCACATGTTGTGAGAGCCAGCATTATCTGGATGCATTTAATGCTACCCATATCAAAATATTCTGGGAGAGTTTTAGTTTGAACACTTTTGTCGCTGTTTCCCAATTACTTAAACTAGTTATGTAAAAAAAAAAAGTTCTGTCACATGTGAAACCTTCTACTTTATATTTAGCTGCTTATCCTTTTTTGCAAACTCTATTGAAAACTAGAATAAAATCTAAGCATTTTGATAAATGTGGAAATAAATAGTTTGTTATTGTGCTGTGAGAAATAGTTGCTGCCCTGTTTGCTATGAAATGTAATGTAATCATAGGAGTTTCCCAGTTGCATTTTTTTGGCAGAGCAAAACCATGACCAGAGATGTCTCCATGGAACTTTGTGTTTCTCTGTTTACAATAATATGTAGAGGTTCAAGCCAAGAAAGGGGCTTGATTGGCAAATTTATTCATAAACTCAAGAAAAAAATACAATAAAACAGCAACAGTCGCCCTCTGTTATTCTTAGCAGTTATCCGTTGCGTTTAACATTCATTTGAAAGAATTCCTTCACATTCTTTAGCAAAATGTCATGCTTTTATTTCCTCGATGCTTCTACTTTCACAATGATTAATATTCTGAATGATCCAAAACTGAAAACACAGTAAAACTGCCTTTAAATTCCCTGAAATTTTATTAAATAGCTGGACAAGTTTGAATTGACAAGTTTGATAAAACTCACACCT
>NW_015150706.1:640002-641681 GCF_000732505.1 Cyprinodon variegatus
AAAGTGGTCACACAATGTGGACCTTAGAAAATGTATAAAAAGTGTACAATAATAACATAAAAATAAATCTACTAAACAATGACTCTTCTCTGTATCTAAATAAAAAGCTTAGTAATATGATTAATTTTAATGTTACTTTACTTTAGAAGTGAGAAAGTCAAATATGTTTTCATGTCTTTTTCTGCTGCTTTGGATTGTTTTTTGTTTTTTTCCTGTCATGTGTGTTCATCTTCGGAAAACGTAGAACACATTTGGACTGTATTTATGGACGACTAGCCCCTCACCAGGAAATAGATGATGCAAAGAGATTATAACCTGCCGTGGTCTGAAATATGTGGAAACTGCCAACTGATAGGAAATAATACTATTAGGATGCATCTCTTTACAAGGGATGGGGATAATTTTGAAAGTAACATATTACAAACTGAGTAAATTCACCTGGAGATGTTTATTTTAGTTCTGTATTTCTTCAATAAATCACAACTCATAATTTTGGCCTATCTGTTAAGGTCTTTAATTTAAGTTTGCCTCAATGCTCCGTTGGTTAACTTAGTTTTGAGATTGTTACATTTTCCAGAGGTGCAAAAGGAAAAGTCTTTCTCTAGTTTTCACAAAAGTCAAAACAAAAAACAAAACAAACATTGAAAGATTTACTTTGCCCCTGGGTTTCATTAAGCCTAAACTGATTTTAGTTCCTCGTTGGATGTCAGCATAAACAGTGAGATCATGACAACAAATTAAAAACAGCATCTAGAAAAGAAATCAGTGAGACCTCATAGCCCTCTGATGTCTCCCATGTGGCTTCATCAACAGCATATTTCATCTACTAGGACAGAGAGTGGTAATTATTCCAGGAGTCTTTGGGTTTTTTGTTTGGAGCTTGTTGCCTGAGCCTCATGCAGGTCAGAAGTCTCTGAGCTTAGAAACACAGATGCACATGATTAACTCAGACTACCTTAGATTTGTCGCCTTTGAAGACCAAGTTCCTTTTCTGCGACATTTTTATTTTTTTGGAGCCTGGTAACCAGAGACAGGAGGGGGAGGGAGGTGAGCTGCTAAGGAGGAGGTAGGGGGCCTGGGTAGAGAGTGGGGGTCTTATTGGGTGGTCTGCCCCGATATAAGGAATGCTGAAAGTTTGTCCTTGTGGCTCATAAAAAAAGGATTCGTTTCTCAGTGTCTGGTCTGTTTCTCTCACACAAAACAAATCAGAAAGACAAATTATAGGTATCAGTAAATCACAAAATACTATTATGAGAGAAAACATTTGCTGTTTTAAAGAACATTGTTTCTTCCCCATTTGAAGCGCTGTGTAACTTAGTCCCTAGCTAAACCTGACACTGCAAAGGTAGCATTAATGATACCTTTAGTTTTTTTTATTACCACCACCTGCTGGACTAAAGGTGTAGTGCAGTTTCCTTCAAAAACTTCCCATACGTCATTAGTATGATTTGAATAAATTATTCATAGCCTTTTGGATTAGTGGACACAGAAAGCAATGAAGTCATCAGGAACTCCCTTTACCTAAACCAAACGGTAGGTATTTAAATCCTTGGACTTCTAATTGGAAAAGCAGCCATTGCCTGAAAAAGGCTCCAACAATCATTAGCAATCAACCTGCCATGTAGTTGCATAGGAAGCCTAGAAAACTTTTCCCAGACTGTGACACATCCTTCACCTTC
>NW_015150706.1:642191-653788 GCF_000732505.1 Cyprinodon variegatus
CTGTTCACTTTTATTGGCCTTCCCAGGTATTGTGAGTAATTTGGTTGTGTTTTCAAGTTGTGATGGTGTTGTTGACGCACTAGTTTGGAAACCACGTCTTTGGGACAGAGACAACATATCTTTCCTTTCTGATGTCATCCCTATGTGTTAACCTGATCAACCTAATTCCAAAGGTTTTCAACCAATTTTGTTTGTTTTTTCAATCACACCTGATTATCAATATGATTGTGCTGCCCCTTTAAGAGTGTCATGGGACTGTTTAGGCTGCTGAGCCGTTCCTGCAGGGTTAAGGTAATTGTTCTAAGCGTCATCAAAGTTGATATCTCCACTCATACATTATTCTTCTTCTTGCTGTACTTAAAAGGTACATAAGTCTGTAAGTACATGGCGACTTATCTGTTATGATGTCCCATTTGATACTATTATTTGTGTGTAAAGTTAATAGCGAGACTGATACTAATGCCCTAGAAGTAAATTATAGCTTGGTGTATGTTAATGCAGATTGTATTTGCAAATATATGGGAAGCAGACAAATGAAGTCTGGCACATTTTCTTTTTTGTTTTGCAGTTTCACAGATCTTCATCAGTAAGCATCAAAAACGTACCTGCAGACTGCAGTGTTTATTGACAAATTGTTTAACTATCTGCCAAGTTATGGCCGTGCAGGTAGCGCAGCGGTCTGTGTGCACGACCCATTTATGGAGGACTTATTCCTCTACATTTTTGCAAGAATAATGATGTAAATTCTTCTAAGAAAATATAAAGACTTCAAACCACCTGTTAGACAGACCTGAAATAAATTTTTTCAGTATTAAAAACAGGTTTGAGGATTTAAATCTGGTGTCTAATTAAAAAAACAAAACAAAAAACATCCACACTTACACCAAATTTTCTTTGTTTTTTCTTTTTTGGCAGAAAAAGAAAACACGGGAGAAAAGTGTTGGTAACAGTTTAGATTTTTTCCTGCATTTCTCTTCCCATCTGTTTCCAACATGCTAGTGAAACAAAAAAAACCTGCCTTGCCAAGACATCGAGTCACTGATGTGTTTGAAAAGTCATTGCCTCGCAACTCATCAGTAATGAAGTGTTTGAAACGTCTGGAAAGGAGTGTGGCAGAGGAGAGGGGGGCTTCGGGCTTCGTGACAAATCTACCGCATGTTTCTAATAACTCAAAAACACTTTAGTCTGGTCATTAATGAAGCTAAACCAAATCTTAGAGTTTTTTTAAGTGATATCTGGCATGTCCTCATTTACAGAGTACCAATGATTCTCCCCAAGAATATCTCTAGGAGCGAATCCAACAGTGTCTGTATATTGAACTTCTCCATGTTTGAAAAGTCATTTTTTAAAAGGAACATTTATTGTTTTATCCAGAGAGTAAAGGCCTGGAGTTTTACTCTCCAAGGGTGATTACAGCAGAAAATCAGTTTCTGTCTTGGCGAAATGAGAAATTGTAAAGACTCAGTGACTTATTTACCCTTCAAACCAAATGGGAATTAATTGGAAGCAACCTACTGCACCGGGCTCACAGCTGTATGATTCTTTTGCTTTTTTTTTTTTTTTTTTATTAAATTACATCTCTCTTTTCTGGGTTTCATTTTCATTCTTGTTCATGTGCAGCAATCTCTAGTTGGCCACAGTTTCTCATAGTTCCATGTTATCAACTGCTTTATATTATTTGTTATTCAATGAGTTTCAACTCTTAAACCATTACTTCTACTTATACTTCTAGATTTTCTGTGAGATAGGGTCTTGTTGTGCAGACCTTGTTGGTGCCCATCAAGTTTTTATCTGGGATCCAAACCTAGTTTTCCTTTAAAAAATTGTCAACCAATCAGACTGTATGTCATGATCTTGTGGCTGATGACTGGCCTGATAACTTCTTTCATGTCTATAGCTGCCCAGTTCCCATTACCTTTCATCTGATCCACTTGCTTCAGTCTCTATTAAACCTGCCTTCAGACCAGTCATCAGTGCCACATTATTGGAGCCTTTGATGAGAGTTCTCTAGCGTACCTCAGTGGTTCTGACTGCCTGATCCTGACCTGTTCTACCTCTCAACCTTTGAGCCTACCTGTTCCCATTCTGATCTGTTTCCCTGACCTGTCCTGCTGTATTTCTGCCTGCATACTGAACCTTGAACTGATTCATGCCACCGACCTGGAATCCTCTTCGGCACCTCTTTGGGTCTCTGATCTCCTGGCTTTGAGTCCCGAGCACGTCACCAACACTGGTTTTGGCTTCGCCCTCTGGATTATCCTGCCTTCCTTCTTCTGCTCAGTTGTGATCCTGCCTGTCCTCCGATTTCAGGGACTTCAGTGTCTGGGACTCTCCTGTTGTCTTGTTGGCACCCAGTCGGCTGGAACCAACCTCATCCTCTGGGCTCTGACTGAACTTTAACACCAGAGGTTCTTGCTTTAGACACCAATGCTGTTCTCCGCAGTTCCGTCTTAAGTAAACATTTTGTTGTGAGTTATTGTGAGTCTCCTGCCAATTGCCTTAAAGACAAACTGTGGACAATTAAGGTAAAAAGACAATTCAGCCTTTTTTTTGCACTTTACTGTGATGAAAAACATGTCTTTTTAAGATGGCATTTTTCCTTTTACATGCTGGCCTAGTTAAATGTTTTACCTACGAAAAAAAAACATTAATGAAAAGCTTTTTTTTTTCATTTAAGTCTGTGTTGTGACAAATAATCTAAACATTTCTCACAATTTTTGTTTAAATTTTAGGACTTAAAATGCCTTACAAATTTTTTTAAAAATACACAAACATATTTTACATTTTTTTACATAAATCTTCAGGTCTTGCCTTAAATTTTCCCTGTTGTCTGGACTTATACTGTGCTATTTTAACACATGCAACTATTAGGATCTAAATGATTTCAATTGTATCTATGCTTACATGTGTTGGGATATTCTAGTAGAGAATGAAACTTCAATGGCATTTACCAAAATATATTAACTTTTGTTTAGTAACTTTAAAATATATGCACACATAAGTGGTTTTAAACTAGTAGCAGAGGGTCATTAGCTCAAAGAAAAGAACTATGACATGTTTGCATCTCAATCAGCTCGTCATCAGAACAGGAAGTCGTATCCATATGTGTTGCATTTGGACAATCTTAGCAGTGCAGGCTCAAATAGTAAAGTAGAATAGCCTTACAAACAGGTGGGGTATAACAAGAATAAATGTTTGTACCTAAAGTCATTTATAAATTGACCGACAAAAATGTATGAATAAGTGTGATATTTGGTTTTTAATCACTTCTAATAGTCTGCAAGTCATATTTTGCCATTTAAAAGGTACTACTACCAGTTTGTTAAACTTTAAGATGTAACTTGTAGTGATATATTTACCTAAACATGGTTGAAGCGTATGGAAGTTGTATTGAAATAAAGGGAAAAAATGTAACCCGCCATTGAATATTCATGTATAGATACAGTTCTCTCCAGGAGGTCATGTTTTTATGTCACATCATCAACATTCAGTATAATATAAAGCACCATATACTCCACAGCAGCTCATAAAAGATTAGGATCATCTTTCCAATTCCCTCAGCTCTTGAAGTTATGCAAACAAGATGGAGAGGGAAGAAATAAATCTGGTGACCGAGGCGTCACGCCATCGACTTCTTTAAACAAGATGAGGGAGATCTGTCGGGCTTTATGTCCTAATATGATGCAGCTGATCTTCCCGGCTTTCACAGCCTCATTCTGTATCTCGCTCATAAGATTATAACAGATTTTTAATAAGACACAGGCTTCACATTCCTCTGTGGACTGTAAATGCCTGCGGGCATCCAAATCTTATTGTTCACCCTCATCTTGAAACAATCTGATGATGACAAAAAAATTGTGACACACGCACACACAGACACAATGTTCTCATCAGGCGTTGGCCTTTAGGAGAGGAGAGATGATGGTTTGCACATTGTGCTCCATTTGAAAGAAAATTAAGTTAGTGTTTTGGAAACTTTAAAGAAGATGAAAAAAGGCTTCCCATAAAGTTATGTTTTAAATCATTGTTGAACCTGATTTGTCATGAGGCTGATCTAGGTGCAGGAACAGACTGTGTTAATCTCCATAGATCCTAGAGGAGTTCCCAGAACTCCCTTTTTAAGTCATTATCTCTGATGCTGTTACCCCAGAAGAGATCACACTCTCCACCCTTTTAAAGGTAGGTCGTATCTTGCTGACAACACCTAAGCTTCTTTACGAAGTACAGTCTACTCTGTCCCTTTTGTAAATTACTTTACAGCTGTCTCCTGTATTGTTATTTGTCCAAGTGAACTCCAAGGTATTTATATTCCTCAACCACCTCCACTTCTTCTCCTTTGATTTTAATGAAATTCAACTTATTCCTGTTTCTTCTGAAATCTATAATCATCTCCCTTGTTTAGTTGACATCCGGGATCAGATGATCGTTTCAACACCATGCCATAAAGCGGTTCACCAGCTCTCTGTACTCAGCTTGTTGTCCATCTATGATGCACCCAATGACTGCAGAGACATCTGAGTATTTCTGCAGATGGAAGGAGTCTGTGTGGTACTGGAAGTCAGACGTGTACAGAGTAAAAAGAAATGGTGAGAGCACCATCCCCTGTGGTGCTCCTGTGCTGCTGAATACCTGATTGGACAGCTGACCCTTCAGTCTAACAAATTGTGGTCTATTTGTCAGGTAGTCTCTGATTGTAGGAATTGTTGGAAGTTGAAGTTTCTCACAAAGATGGTCAGGCTGAATTGCGTTAAACGCACTGGAAAAATCAAATAAGATTATCCTCAGTGCTGTCTGCCTTGGCTGTGGGTTTGTTAAAGCAGCTGGATGACGGCATCTTCAACTCCAGCCCCACAGCAATAAGCAAACTGCAGGGGGTCCTGATAGCTGCTTGTTTGCTTGCTGAGGTGACAGAAGTCTCTCTAATACCTTCTTGATATGGGCTACCAGGGTTACAGGTCTATAGTCACTGAGGACTATTGGCTGAGTCTTCCTCTGGACTTTTATCTATTATTGTCCTGTTAGATCTCAGGGCTGCATTTGAAACAACTGATCAGAATATTCTTTTAGAAAGAATTTTTTTAGGAATTAAAGGAACAGTACTATGCTGGTTTAAATCTTATCTGATAGATTTCAGTTTTTTCACGTTATTGACAAATCTTCCTCATGCTCCAGGTTACCTGTGGAGTACCACAAGGATCAGTGCTCAGACAAATTCTCTTTACTATATATATGCTCCCAATCGGTAGAATTATTAGACAGCATGGGATTAATTTCGAATGTTATGCCGATGATACTCAGCTATATTTGTATATAAATCCAGATGAAGCTAACCCATTACATAGATTACAGGCATGTCTTAAAGACATAAAAACCTGGATGACTCTTAACTTTCTGCTTCTAAATGCAGACAAAACAAAAGTTATAGTCTTTGGACCAGAGTCTTTAAAGAAGAAGCTGATTAGTCAGTCACTTCATTTGGATGGGATTAAATTAATCTCAGATAATAAATAAATAAAGTAAAAAAATCTATATATATTTTTTTTATTTATACTTCAGTGTTATTTTTGATCAGGGCCTGTCATTTAAATCCCATTTCAAAGAGGTTCCCAGAATTTCCTTCTTTCATGTGCGACATAATGCAAAACTTCGACATCTCCTGTCCAGGGGTGATGCTGAAAAACTAGTCCATGCATTTGTTACTTCAAGGCTGGACTATTGTAATTCTTTACTATCAGGAATTCCGCAAACTGTAGTTAAAAGCCTTCAGCTGATCAATAATGCTGCAGCCAGAGTTCTGATGAAAATTAAAAAGAGAGATTATATCTCTCCTATTCTAGCTTGTCTTCATTGGCTTCCTCCTAAATCATGCGCTCCCCCATCCTCCTCCATGACTGAGGTACCCTGAGCATGGTACCGTCCCGCCACACTGCTCCCTTGGAGCGCCATTTGAGGGCTGCCCCCTTGCACGGGTGAGGCATAAATGCAATTTCATTGTGTGCAGTGTGTGCTGTGTCACAATGACAATGGGAGTTGGAGTTTCCCAAAGGGCTTTCACGCTTTCATTTTAGAAAAAAAAAAGAATAGATTTTAAAATTCTCCTTCTTGCATATAAAGCCTTAAATGGCCAAACGCCATCTTATATCAGAGATCTGATCATTCCTTATGTTTCTTACAGAGCACTTTGCTCTCAATCTGCAGGTTTACTAGTGGTTCCTAGAATTTCTAAAAGTAATAATGGGAGGCAGATCTGTGGAACCTTTTTTAGCCCTTGAGGCAGACACCCTGTATGTCTTTAAGGCTAGGCTTAAAACCTTCATTTTTGATCAAACTTATGGTTACGTCGGCCCAAGTTTTCCTGAGCTATCTGTAAAGTCATGCTGCTATAGGTACGTAGTTTTCAGAAGCATGATGTCATAGAGCATTCTACCTTACAACCGCCATGTTGAGCACATTATAATGAGTTTAGCTTTGTGGCTCTTCCCCTCTGACCAGAATGGACCATTCTCATTTAAATCCATTTAATTTAAATCCCTGTGAGCTTAAATGATTCACAGAGAAAATCTGAGTTATTTAATGCGATCCATATCAATTTCCTGCAGACTTTTTTCAACACCTTTCTTTAACAGACCAGCTTCCAGAGCTCTCCTTTCACCACTTATACATATATCATATACGCAACCCGTCCTTATACACCAGATAAAGTCTGAAAGCTTCTAAAAGCACAGATGCCTATCAGTATTTCACAGCTGGCTGGGATATTGACCCAAAATATGGCATCCGAAAACAAGAACATATTCATATGTAAAGCAAAGGTAAGCTGCTAATTTGTATGCTTACTTAATGTAAACAGTTAAATACAGATATACTGTCTGGTGCAAAAATCTTCAGATCTTGATATCAAAAGGTAGGTGCTCTGCTATACTTTTCCAAAGTGTTATCTTCAATGCCAATATTTAAAAAGCCACAGAACAAACATAATTTCCCTCTCCAACCATCACCATTGAAAGCAGGTTCTGAAAACATGTGCAGTGAAGGCAAATGGCAACATACTTTAGTCAATTTAGGTTTACTGAATACATATGACTGAAAAAGATATTTCTGCTGGTGGAGAAATGGTTATTTAAATGGCAGGCTAGTATTTAAATGTTCTTTCTTTTTAAGTTGATGTCTTAATAAAAAAGTTTATCTCCATCTAGTGGCCTGCCACGGGTGCTGTATTTTCTTCCAACTTGTTTCCTTTTCTTTTTACCACAAAAATGTGAGCTCTCATTCCAGTTTTTGCTTCTTCTTTTTTTACCTAAGTCACTTTGGTGAACTCTTTCCATAACTATTAACATTTGCACAACAGTTAGTTAAACCTCCACAACTTTCAGTAGTTTGTGCTCATCATAGCACCTCTTTGTCATTCCTTCCAGATAATTCCAAATGAATGCAAACCTGCATATTTTGCTTTCTTACAGGTCTCTGCTGTTTTAGAACATAATCATTAGCTTATGTCATATCAGTCAACATCTACCATAATTTGAATGCTGAATAGTCATTCCATATAAAACTAACAATCCTTATGTTATTGCTGGACTACAAAAATGTTGAAATTATTGTCAGCATGAGCTGTGAGACTCAAAATGAATCAGAATAACAGGAGTAAGTCTGTTGTATCTCTGAAAACGTGTGTTGTTGATGATGTGAGTCTTTGGCCCTCAGATGCCATCAGACAGTCGTTTGCAGCACATGATAGGATGCTGATGAGTTATCCCCCTACCTACCCACCATTCCTAATCTTAATCTATGTTCACTTTCAAAATTCACTGCAGTATTGTTTAAAATTGTGCTCAGTTCTATCAAAAAGGACTTCATTTGTGTTGAAAGTCTTTTTTTGTTTTCTTTTGCACAATGCAAATTAAAATTGCAGGGAGTTTATGTTAACAATATATATATATATATATATATATAAATAAAAGTAATTGTACTCAGTTACAATTAAATTTTTTTCTCAATTATTTATACTAAAAAGTTTGAGGCACAATGACCATAACAAACAACTTATCCACAAACACCTTGAACCAGATTGGCGGAACTACAAACCAAATTCCTGCTATTTGCTCAAGATCAGGCAAGAGGTTTCCTTGCTCCAGCACAGCTGATTTTAATTGAAAGCTGATTAACAGGCTTTTACAAAACTGCAATTATCATAATCAGCTGTGCTAAAGCAGGGAAACCTCTAAAAGCTGCAGGACAGCGGCCCTCAAGGACAGACTTTGGGGATGCCTTCTCAAGTTTTTCTACAACATACTTTTGTCAAAGCACTTTACACATTTCTCATTTAGTGCTAATTTCATGTGTAAAATCTCTTGTTTTCAAGAGGTGCAAGTCATTTAAAATTTTAGAAGGAATTGGCCCGACTTTAGACACGACCCATGACATGGGACCACAGGTGAGATCCTCTGCTCTGGTTCAGTGAAGGACAACATTGGAACATAGCTTAGTGTCTTTGTTTCACCAGATGTTCACTAAATTTTAAATTAATTTTTTTTGTATGTTTAGCTAAGAAGGCAGATTTGTGTCTTAATTATTCAATAAAAAGGTTGAGTCAATATAAAAATATATTTTCAATTAAAAACTCCTTCGTTTTAACTAAAAGTGATTTTTTTTTAATTCAAAATGTCTTTTTTCAATCAAAGAAAAAAGTATTTGAATGCAAATAATATAGCTGAGACTAAAAAAATACATTTAACACTACAATTATTTGATTGAAAATGTTTTTTTGATAGAAGTCAATCTTCATATTTAGCACCATTTACAACTTTGTCATGGTTAGATGTAATTTTTTTGATAGAAAATAAAATGAACAGTTTGAAAGAAATATCGCTTTTGTGTGTTCTGAGTTTACGAGTATAAAAAACATGATTGTTAAAAATGTTACAACACTTTAACAAACTGTAGCAAATATCAAACTGAAGAGAAAAGGGTCTAAGTCATGATTTGCAGTTTTCTTTCAATTTATTGTTTTAACACTAAGCTTATCCATGCTCATATGTTTTTTATATATATAATTTTAACAATTTGATGGTTTGTGTAGGCCATTTGCAAACAAACTTGTGAGAGGAATGCATGTTGTTTTGGATATAAAGTTTGAGTTTGCAGGAGAATCGAAGGGTTTTGAACATTGTTTGCAGGTTTTTTTTAACTGTGTGTATAGTTCTGAGAGTAAGAGGCATGTTTTTAAAGAATGTGTAATGTGTTACTTCAGTGTAGTTTTTTTTAATGTCCGTGCAATTAGCATGCAGCGGCATCTTAAGCATTTTCTGATGGTTTCACCAAGATCTAACTTTTCTTTTTTGCATTGGAAAAACATTTACAGAAAAAAAAAAACATGACAAAGCCGTTTGACAATCTTGTTCATAAACAACAGGGACACAACTATTCATCTTGACCACACTGAGACATTTACTGACAAATAATGCTTCTGATGAATGATCCATCCGTTTCGAGCGAGTGACATGCTCTCTAAGGTTATCAACCAAGTTTTGCGGTTTGTGCATTGTTTTTAAACTGCATTAACAGTTTTGCAAATGTAATATTAACTCAGGCTGCAAGAAAGCCATGCTAAAAAACATCTTTCGTGTCACTGATGTATACCTCAGTATTTCATGACATTGCCAAACTCTTTTAGATAAAAAGGTTTTTGCAAAAAACGCATGTCTCTGTGCAATGCACCAATACATGGCATTCAAATGACAATGTTTTATTATTTGTAGAGTCAAATTTCCCTTAAATGCAAACAGTAACGTTTACACAAATCCTGTGACTTATGGGAGAGCCGGGCACTGCTGAGTGGTTTCATTGTTGATGACAAGGGCCCCGTGAAGGAAGAAAAGGCTTCCTGTCTGTGATCTTGTTGTTGTGGAGACAGAAGGGCCCCCAGTAAAACAGATCATCCCGAACCCTTTGATCTTTGAGAGGAAAACCAAAAAAAGATCCTTAAACTGCCTCAGTTCGTCCACATGAAACAAACCACTGGCATAGTTTTGATGTTTTTTCTGTCGACGGCTTTCATCTGACTTGAAGCATGGAAAAGAAGTTTATAAAAAAAACTTTTAAAATCAGGAATTTGGATGTTAAAAAAAAACTCTTTGTTTGAGGCAGGAAATATTTAATTATTCTGGGGAGACAAAGAGCCTCTATTTATTTAGAGATGTGGTTAAAGAGCTAAAAGAATATTTATAAAGGAAGTGTGTACTTTTTACTTTATATGAAAACTAATCTATAACTCTGTAGGCCAGTTAAATGTAACACCTTACATTAAGTTGAAGTGGAAACATCTATAAATCAAAATGAACAGGCAGGTTTTTGGGCTGATCCTGTTGGTATTTTCTTACAAAACCACATTTTTACTCTCCAAACTGTTTTCCATTTATTCAAAAGCCAAAAAGGGTTAGGAATCCAACATACATCCAATTCAGCAAAACCACTGAACCGTTGCTTCCATAAAAATGCTATTTACTGACAAAGCTGTTCAGATAGTTGGATATCATGGCTCTCAAAAGTTTGCTCACACCAACAAATGAGGCCATTAAACAATCTTTTAAAACTTTTTTCACCTTTAATGTGACGTTTTCTGAGCAATGTGACTTAATGAAACAAATCTATTTGAGGAAAAAAAACTTGTATTAAAGAGAAGAAAAGAAGCATTTACCTGCAGGTGTAGTTCCCTCTCACACAGTGGACTTGGATCTATTTTATGGTTCTTAGAATCTCCTAAAAATAGATTCTTTTTGGTGTACAATTTGACTCATGTTGACCCATGTTAAAAGCCAAACTTTTTCAGCTGAAGTACTGCTGAAGCTGAATTATTTGAAAAGATACAAGAAGGTTTTGGGTGAAACATACCTTTTGCAGAACCACACATAACTTAATCACCCCTTAGAAAATCACCAGTTGTTTTTAAAGAAACCTCGGATCATGATGCTACCTCCTCCTTCTTCCTTTCTGACAATACAGGGTTGTTTTTGAGCAACAACATTATGTTTTGGTGATGTGTTTAATTTGGTTTCATCAGACCATAACATCTTCTCCTGGAAGATTTCCAGATGTTAGATATTTACTGGTACATAGTTAACTTTTCTCTTAAGTCCAAAACATTTCTTAGTCCAAACAAATAGACCAGGAGATTCTAAATGGTGGAAAACATTCAGAAATTTCCAAGGCACCGTCTGTGGTGTGCTGATGTTTGTTCTTAATTTTTTGCAATGTTTTCTCCAGTTACTGTTAAAGAGATGTGGATTATTTTTCCTGACTGATATATTTGGAGGATGAGTTCATTTTGTCCCTTTGTCTCTTCTCTGTAATTTGTAAATAATACAAATATGATAGTAAGAAAATCTTGTAAGTTTCTGTTTAAAAGCCTTGAATTGGTCTTTAAAGGAATAGCACACCCAAAACATGATTAGCCTTCATTTTCTACTCACCCCCATGCTGAACAACACTCTGGAGTACTTTTTTGATATCTCAAATGCATCTGGAGATCTGGGAGGCTTCTTGCTGTCTGCTGACATTCAAATAATGGAGGTCTAGATGAAAGTGCGCATTCAGCGTCC
>NW_015150706.1:654256-695225 GCF_000732505.1 Cyprinodon variegatus
GGACGCTGAATGCGCACTTTCATCTAGACCTCCATTATTTGAATGTCAGCAGACAGCAAGAAGCCTCCCAGATCTCCAGATGCATTTGAGATATCAAAAAAGTACTCCAGAGTGTTGTTCAGCATGGGGGTGAGTAGAAAATGAAGGCTAATCCTGTTTTGGGTGTACTATTCCTTTAAAGGTGTCTTTAAGAGTTTGGAAAGGTTGAAAAGGAAATTGAAATTTAGAGGCCCGTTTCCTGAGCCATCCTTATCTGAACTGAATCACATTTTCTGCCTAATAAAAAAGTTAAGGGGATGTTTATGCAAATTCTAAACTCCTTTGCAGGAGTGAGACTATTTTTAACCTTTGTTTGCAACATGGATTTAGATTTTATTGTATAGATCACTGAGCTGAATTAGATGATTTTTTTAACTCTGCTAACAAGGATTATCTCAGAAAAATAAACATCAGAGTTGATCAAAACAAGTTTCAGTATATATTATTTCTTACTTTTCATCAAAGAGCAATAGTTCAGGGTGTCAGAAAACAAAGTTAGGGTTTTATTTTAAAACCGCCTTTTAATATTTTTTTCTTTCTTGTTTAGTTAGTCCCTTTTAGATACTAACTAAACAAGAAAAAACCTTTAGATAATAACTAAACATTATATCTGAGATAATAACTAAACAATATCTTTTAGATAATAACTGAACACTTAGGCAGAGTTCAAATGTGTTTCTTTAAAAACACTGGATAATTTAATTATGCATCTGTTTCATTCTAAAAATATTTTTTATGTTCCTCTTTTTAAATGGTAAAGTCAGTTACTTTAACATTAATTTATTTCATAAATGTACATGTTTCTGAAAGAGTTCTTTGCCATTCGTTTCAATAATCGACAGTTGATTTGACCCTTTGAACTGTCATTTTCTCCAATTTACCTAAAGCCTAAGGGATTTTGACCTTTCGTTAGATTTTCAAAGTGATGGGGCCAAAGGTTTTGGCTTTAAACTAACAGATGCAAAGAGCCTGCTGATCCATTTTAACCATGACCCTGCAGGCTCTTCACATGTAGTGGTTCTGATGAAAGCAACAAATTATCTGAACTTTTTGGACTTTGATTAAAGCTAATGATCAATTTATGGTATGGATACTATCAGGTGAAATTGTTAGTTTTCATTTATTAAAGACTTTTATTAAAAACTTATGTAATGTTGATATTTTTTCCTCCCTCATTCCACATTCTGCTGCTCACTACTTTATTCTGTGATGTATCTTTTATCATAGACCAATAGCTTAGTTGATTAGTTGTGATGTATCACAAACTAAAGCATTAGTTTGTGATACAACTAATCAACTAAGCTGTTGAGGACCAATAGCTTAGTTCCTTCCCTATGAAGAAATATCTACTATCTACTACTTGAACAGGGTCTTTATGTTGATTTAAGGCAAAACTACTCCTCAACAGAAACATTACAACTAAATACATAAACATTACTTTTTCATGACTACAAACATATATATAAATCTGTCAATAAAACCAAATTAGTCTACTCAGCGCCCATGTAGGACCTTTGACGAAACTGGCATATGCCGTTTTTCAACTGGCACAAACCAGTTTCTAATTGGCATTAACCAGTTTCCAACTTGCATATGCAGGTAAGCAACTGGCATAAACCAGTTTCCAATTGGCATAAACCAGTTTCCAACTGGCATATGCTGGTTAGAAAATGGCATAAGCCAGTTCCCAACTGGCATATACCATTTTTCAGAACTGGCATGCCAGAAACCACTTTTGGCTCTTGTTGTCACTCCAAAAGCCCTGGGAAAGCTAGAAAGCATTATATCTGTATTAGGTCCAAAGTAAAGTGGGCCAGCTAAGGTAGGTACATTTTCAGACAACTTACAAATGTTCACCACTGTTTCATGTTTTTTTTTTTCTATTTTTTTGCATTATGTTCCATAGTCCTAGAATTTGATCATTTTAAATTAGAAAATTTCCCAGACTTATAGGTGTTTTTAAATGTTTGCCACCTTTTCTTCAGTTTTCTAAAATTTGGGCATGATTGCCTGCTGTTTTTCGGCCAAGTTCATGTTAACAGCAATATTTCTTCTAACCCTATAAGTCTGTCAGTAATCAGACCTAGGTTTGGATAGTGAGTTTGACTCAGGTTTATGGAAATTGTGGTAGATGACAGGAGGAAGTGGCATTTTTATGTATGTTGGTTTGGATAGCTTTCATCTTTTCCTGTGAGAAACTACAATTATTTTCCTGTATTACATTTGCTCAGGTTCTAAGATTTTTAAGATAATCGGATAAGATTAGTGTGATCTGAATGATTGGAGTATTCTAGTATTATAACAAAAGGAGTATTACAGTATAACAAAAGACAAGGGGGATTGCAGGATCTGGAGTATCCGCCGCCCTCCTGGTCCATCTTATGTATGTCTCTTAAGAGCCCTATTGCTCCAGCTACACATTAAAAGAGTCCTCAACTTATTACCTTGTGCCCTTGGTGTCTAAACCTGTCCGAACAGAGTTCAATTTGTTCCATTTGGTCTCAGTTGTCAGGCCCAGAACTGCCGGAAGCATGTACACATGTTTGTGTTTTGGTACCACTCATTGAAAGAGGATGTAGCTCCAAGGTCATATTTCCAAAGGTAACGACAGACGGTCAACATTTGATCCTAGGACTGTTTTGAGAGGGAATGTGTCCTAGCCTGAAGACAGGAAAATTGGTTTTGATCAACTCTGATGTTTTTCATGAGCAAACATGTTTGTGCAGGGATTTCTATGCACACACACACCCACACCCACACACACACACACACAGAAAAGAATACAGAGGATGTGATTAAAACTTGCAATTACAGCTCTATTGACATAAGCTCATACAAATGATGTTGCACTACTATAATAGAGACTGACTAACCTCCAGAGCTTTAGGACTGCTTAGTAGAAAGAGATGAGCGTGGGAGCAAGTCTTGTCTGTATGAGGGAAGAGGTCGGAGCATAAAGATTGATGGCTTCTTAAAGTACGGCTATTGATGTGTGCTGCAGTTTTTCCATGTGGAAGGACAGATTTGTGGTGCATGTGTGTGAAACACAATTTGTCCCAGATTCTCTCTCTTCTTCTTCCTCCCTTTCTGCCCTCATCTCTCTGTTGGCTGGATTTTTAGAAAAAAAAAAAAAGCTTTGATGTGGCATTCGCTGTGTTGTGACCACAAACCCTAAAGGAACCAGATGCTCTTTAGACTGACTGGTGGTTTATTGGCAAATATATAAATGTAAAATAGAAAAAAAAAGATGGGTTATGTTGGTGGCGGCTCATTTACAGTAAAGATGGCCACCACCAACATAGCGGACTTACAGGAGTATCATAGCAGCATTACTGTTACCAACAGTCAGAAATTGACTAAGAGAGAAATGAGCAGAGACATTAACAGCTTGTTAAACTGCCTCACAGTTTTGTGGTACAAAATCTAACATCATCTGCATAGATGCACACTATGATTCGAAATCAGAACTAGAAAGGTCAACCCTTAAGACCATTACCATAAAAATCACATATTATATCCAGGGTATGAGGGACTGAATAAACAATCTGTTGACACAGCTAGTAACTGGCATCCACGGGTGTGTTCTAGCAAATCTATTCTAGAAAAAAATTTGCAAAAGCTCAGTTTCTAGAATAAAAAATAAAATTCCCGGATCTATACTCCAGCGAAACCAGCAAAAAGTGGGGCCTGTATTATCGAGTCAATAATTTTTGTTCCCTTTTCTTTGGATTGTTTGACTACTTTTAATGCTCAATGACATAAAACACAAATAAAATATGGTGAAGTTTTTAGCTATTATAGAAAATGTATGTCTGTGTTATCTGTATATTGAAATCAGTGGCGGCTGGTGGAGTTTTCTCTATGGGGGGCTATAAATTCAAAATAGATGTATAACAAAAACCAATGAAACGTAGACTAAGTTATCACATCAGTATATTTATATGAATGCCAACAACAAAAAACAAAGTAAAAAGCCTTTATAAAAACAAAGTACGGGTTTATTCTTTGTACATAAATTTATGAAGGCAAATCTGTGTTTTGCATGGTCCAATATGGTGTCATAAAAACCTAAAAAAATAATGCCCCAGTTTAACTATTAGTCAGCTTTATATTTTTTAATATATAAAAATTTTCTTAGAATGTTTTTATTTTAAGCAACTATGCAAATTAACAAATACCTAGAAAATGTACTCTATATTATATTATATTGTATTGTATCATATTACATTATAACATTTTCCATTTGAATCCCAGATTGTTCATTATTCTTTTCCTTTTCTAAACAAGTGCTTTAAATCAGTCCTACCTGTCCTTATCCATATGTTGTTTCAGATCCTAAGGCAATAGAATAAAGCGTTAGCCTCTCTGTATACATTTAAGCAAGTCTTATAGCTAAACCAGATGCTGGAAAAAGACCAACTGCACTGTCTGTCTGTGGGCTGCTGAATAATTTTGATGTTCGGCTGATCAGGTCCAAATGGTTTCAACTCCAGCTTCTCTTGGCAAGATTGCTTTAAGGCGGAGGTCTTCCCACCTTCACTGCATGGAGGTCGCGAAAGTTTTGCTTGATTCAACTTTTTTTTATATTCCCCCCCTGCAATTCTTTCCAGTGATTGAAATGTCTTTAAATACACATTAACATTAATTCAACAAACAGATAAATGAAGCCAGAAGATGTCTTTCAGTCATCAATGCACACATTCAGCGACACACAGAAGCTCTTTCAAACTGGGCACCATTTCATTCACAACACCTGTCCAATCAACCAGGAATAGAATCAGAAATACTTTAATAATCCCAGGGATAAATTACTTTCGTTACATTACTCCAATAGAGGGACTATGGGACCAGTTTGATATAACACAATTTCATCGATATATATAAAATTAGGGGTTCCTTGCTCCATCTCATTATCAGTTTGGGGGTCCTCGGCCTTGAAAATGTTAAAGACCCCTGCTTGAAGGGATTTCACTCCCGTGACTCCACCTGTCAATCACCCACATGACAAATGTGACGACACATTGCACTCAGCCACATATACTGTAGAGATGGCACTGGTTAGGCTCGTTTATATGGAAGTAAAGCCAGAGAAGAGGAAGAATCCTCTTGTTTGCCCATGTGGAGGTTGAGGTAAATGGGCTCTTAGCTCTTAACTGCTTCAACAGCAGCATACCCTCATGACCAATCCACAAAGGTTGACTGGATTTCAAACATTTCATCCAAATGTACGATTACTGATCAGGAGGTGATCATGAGAGGCTGATTGCCCCTCGTTACCTCCTGTATACTCAACACTCCTGACGGACTTCGGGAGTGTTGAGTTGCTCTGTCCTTTTCATTTGCCTGTCTATTGTACAATGGCTATCAAAATTGGCTTGGCTTTATCTGCTTTGATGTGTTGAAAATAAGTAGTTTATCATGTTTTTAGGAGGGAGAATACACTTTAAAACATCACCTGTGAAGTAAATTAAGCAGGATATTCAGTGCCCTTCAGTATTCCATTGGGGGACATTGCTGGGAGTCCCCAGTGAAAGTTCTCCGAAGCTGGCCATGCTATCAGGAATTCCCCATTGCTGTTAATAGTGATGGAAAGCATTTATTTAGGTTTGAGTTATAAACTACAAGTAACAGAATATAAAACTTTATATCTCTCACCAGCAGGTCTTGACATTTTTGTAAATGTGGGTATCTGTAAACTGTTTAGCCAAAGCTTAACAAGAAAATATTTTAGTGGTACTATTAATCAGAGCACTATCTGTCGTCCTTGAAAATGAAAAATACATTCTTCGGTTTCTTTGTGTAAAATCGGTGGAGTAGATTATTGGGACACAATTGTGTGCAAAGGAAACAATTGTCTCTCTATTGGTTTCTGTTACCTTTCGGAGGCAAGCAGAAATAAAACATGATTTCACTAAGTCCAGATATCAGAATCAAAAATATGAAAATAAAAAATGCAAAACATAAAAAGGGTGTTTAAAAAGAAACCTTGCAGTAGAAGATGTGGATGTTCCGTATAGGATCCTGAAGTGGTCTGAGCATGTGATGACGCAGCTGTTTTTTTATGTTCATTGGTTCTATGCCTGAGAATTGCTCCGTCTGACCCCTGGGCCACCAACAACCGCACCAACATCAGCAGCACCGCTAAACACAAGCCAAATCAAATCCCTTCCTTTCCCAAAACGGCCTGAGCTGCACCATAGCATAAAACCTCACAAAAGTTATGATTTATGGCCGTCATGTGACCCAGTAGATTGGCAGCAGGCCTACGCTGCTCCATCTCCAGCAACAGCCACAAAAACATGAAACCATACATTAAGAATTTCCCCTGAGCAACAGTGAGCAGAGACCTTAATGCAGTCATAAGGAGACAAATTAGACATGCTTCCATCTCTGTTTGCTTTGAGAGGAAGACAATAGAATTACAATGTAAAATTCAATATCCACTCTTTTTGTATGTCCTTTCTTATTTCCGTCAGTATTTTCTTGCAGAGGTGTACATGAAATGAAATGTTTATTCCACACATCAGATAACTGTTTATACAGCAAAACCAGTCCAAAGCAGCGTAGCACAAAGACTGAGCAGTACACTCTGAATGTAACTACAATGAAACCACCGCGCTGTTTTGATTGGATGGCAATCAAACCCTGCAGAGAATAAACAGAAGAAACACTGGATGATTGTGTTTATTAAAATAAAGACAAATCTGTTTTTTTTTTAGCACGCTGAAGGATCGGAACCTGTTTTACTGTCGGTAAACACCAAGGAGTTTGTCTTGCTGACATTAGTGCAGAGGCGCACTGACATCTAAGATATAAACAGTGACCTGTTTGTACCAGAGCCACATGAAAACACATCAACATCTCTGAAAGCTGAGAGAATATTTTGGCACCAAGAATAACAGATTCCTCAATTTGGAGTTTCCCTCTTGCGATCCAGTGCCGTGTTTGTCTGTGCCTGTCAGCAGGAATGTAGAGAGTCCCAACTTTGTGAAAAGTGCTGAAGAAATTGAGCAAGGGTTAAGCTTCAATAACAGATCTAAACTGCTTTCATTGAAATCCAGATAACTTGTAACTTTGTTGCGCATTTTGTTTTCTTCTTTATTCGTATACGGGAAATGTCTTCTGTTCAAGTAACAAATACCATCGAACCCTTAGATTTTAACAGTCTCTTCATCTTTTAAAGTTTTTAAAATTTCATAAAACTGTTTTAAATTAAACTTCTTGGAATCTGGCAAACACATTTGTAATAAAATATTTATTTGCACCTCATTCAGAAGGTTAAGGTAAATTTACTTTTATACAATCATGGTTTTTAGGTTTGTCAGATGGCTAATGACCCAAGACATCATATCTTACAGTGCGCACTGTAAGAAACATTTATTGTAAACTGCTGGAGGATAATCATACTGTAATTGGTTTGTGATTGAACATTAGTGGATAGAAGGCATCATAAAGATAAACTCAGTGCATCTTCTGAAAATGAGGAGAATTTGGGCTTAATGGAAGAATGACAAGAACAATAGAAACTGTTGGAAGATCAGATCAGAATTACCTTCTGGTTAATAAAAAATGTTTTTTATGAAAGAAAAATGACCACTGCACAGTTTTTTATGCCACTAATGGCTTTTTTATTGTAGAGGGGGCTGACAGGAAAGGGGGGTACAAGAGAGGGGAAGAGACATGCAGGAAAGGACCAAAGGCCGGATTTGAACCTACCGGTAAGTCGGCCACGTCAAGGACTAAGGCCTCCTCACATGGGTAGTGCACACTAACCACTGCAACACCGAATCACACCCCTCTTCTTAACTTCTTAAACACATTATCCCAAATGTTGTACATGATGGTGGCAGCATTATACTTAACTGATGCTTTTCTGTAGAAGTGACATGTAGGCCAGTTAGAGTTGACGGGAAGACGGATGGAACTAAATCTGCTCAAGGCTGCAAAGGACTGGTGCAGATATCCATATTCCATTATGAAATGATCGAATAGTCCCTTCACAACATTGTATATCTGCCCTTAGTAACATTGTTTAAACTTCATGCTATCTGGACACTCGTTCCTTTGCGGATGCCAAACGCATGAAACTGAAAGTAAGTGATGGTTTGACTTACAGTGCATTCTGAGTTTTGTTTCTGACTAATTTTTTTTTAATCAAATCTTGAAATACAATCCCCAGACAGTCAGGCTAACTTTTCATATCCATACTGTAGATCTTCTGCACCTGATAATAGGAGAAGTGGCTGGTAAGGTGGTTGGTGCCCATCTCCAGAGGTCATGTGCCTTAACGGAGGGTAGGACCTGGACTTATTGCCTGCTAATTTCAGGGTAACGCAGAGATACAGGGAATACACACTGTTACCTTGGCAGTTATGATTACTTTTTTGTTTTAGTACTTGTCCATTTTGCTGAAATGGACAAGGTCATCATAGCAAGGCGATGCCAGTGTCATGCAAAAACAAAGCAATAATGGCAGTTTTTAGCACCATTTACAGATTTTTGTCAGACTTGTACCAATGAAAGAGACAGAGAAAGTTGTGGCAGGAAGACAAATTGCTCTGGATGAGTACAGGAGAGAGAGGGAGGCCATGGAGCGGTATCAGGCTGAATGGTTCAGTGGGGAAGGTGATACTACCAAATGCTAGCTTGCTATAATCCCAAGTTACAGTGATTTAGGTGTTAAAGTAGTTTGTTGATTCAATATCTGTGCTTTTTGATATGCATCCACAGCTAATTCATTCCCTGGCAAGTGAGCAACTAGAAGTCTTTTTGGAGGTTCGATTTTTAAGCATGATTCTGTGCAGTTGGAACCACATTCATGCATGCACTGAAAATAGCAACAGTTCAATGTGATCGTTACTAATAATGCAAAAGCCTAAATAGCAAGTTAATGCATAGTGAAAAATGAAAAGTTGATACTTAAGAGTAACCAGCTTAGAGTAGCTAATGAAACCAAACATCACAGAGAGACAAAGACAGGGATTTTAACCCAGGGCTGTCTAGCTGTAAGTCACCAGTGGTAATGACTGTACCATGATGAAACTATTCTTTTATAAAAAAATGTAAAAGATCAATTGGTGACAGTGGGGTCTTGGCAGAATTCATATTTCACATTTTGTCACAGCTGAGCACTGTGAATCCTGCATCAATCACCTCCACAACCATGCACTATTCAGAAAAAGAGTGCATTAAAACCAGTGTAATTAAATAATTACAATATTTTAATTATAATAATCTTTAATAATAAATAATTAAATACTTTGCGTTCCAGGAAATCTCCTTTCCTTTCCTCAAAACTGTCACAAGTGACTAGAAAAATTCTGATCATTTGAAAGACCTGGAAAAATGCTTTCTAAAGATAGAGTCAAATGCTGCAAACTGGTGAGATAATGACAGACTCCCATTAAATGACCCTGCTGAAACTGATCAGGCTTTGCATTTATTTTTTTCAAGCAGATTAGAAGTTTGGATGAGACTTTGATGAATGTTCCACTAAGACAAAAACACTAAACACCAACAAATTACTTTGAAACGTTTTAAACATGTAACTTTGTTTTTTATGCTAAAAAATAAAGAAAAACATCTGCTAGAAGATATATAAAAATAATCTGCAACAGGGCTGAAACAACTTTATTTATGATTAACTGATCATTAAACTAATTGTCATCTAAATGAAAAGTCATTGACTAGAGTAAACAGACTTTTAAACGTACTATTTGCAGAAAAAACACTCAAAGCATTAATAGAGGAAAACTGCACCAAAATATTGTAAATATGCTCAATCAAGGACCTTTACATGTCGCATAATTTTACTCTCACCCTGTTGGTTTCCATTCTGTACAAAATAAGTCTCCCACGAAGCACCTTTTTTCAATCTGATAATGCTATAAGAGACATTATGCTAGTTATTAACAGTTATAACTATATATAGAAAAAGAACGATTTTGTCCAAAATCAGTACCATCCAAATGGGTGAGGATAGCCCATGTCTTAGAAAGTTTGAGATTTTCAAACCTTCACTGTTATCTTGATAAAAATGTCATAATCCTCTTTTTTTCTTACATGTTCTGTTTTTATTCACACTCTGTTCTCTTACCATTTCCTCCAAAATAGACTTTTCTGTGCATTTATGATGGTACATGTAGTATAAATCACAAGCTGTTTCCTATGCCGTCGTCTTTCAGAGCTGCAGAGTCAGCCTGTATGTTCACCACGCAGCTGGCATCATAGACAGGAGCCGTCAGATGAGGTCAGAGGGCCACAAACGGGCCGGAGGCCACAGGAACCACAAAAATCCAGACACTACCCGGCAACAGCAATGGCTTTTCTTGCTTTTAGGGTAGTTTGAAATGAAAAACTGGTGCCGCATTATGCTTTTCATTGGATTTAGGATTTGATCTCGTTTAAGCCATCAGTTCTCTTTTGCCTTCACTTTGTTCTTTGGATTAGAGCCCCAGGCTGCAGCAGGTTCTCATTCATGAGAAAACAGCCTTAGCATTCCTAAAAAACACGTCTAAGGTAAACAATCCATCAGAACAAAAACATCACAGCTAATGGTTTGGTCTGCAATTGGTTTTTGTTATTAAATCCAAAATGCAGAGCTGGGGATTGTCATGTCAGCGCTGCATAACATCTAGCTCTGCTTGTATCACAATCAAGATGAAAAAGTCTGGGTTTACACAATTTTTTCTGGATTTGATAAGTAAATATTTTAATAATGTTACCTGCAATTTTATTCATGCCCCCTGATAGGCATCCTTTGATACTTTGTCTTTACCAGTCCCACAGCATAAAGATCCCACCGTCAGTAATGATGGGTTTCAGATAATCTGCTGTCTTTACTTTTCCCGGCGTACACCAATAATTTGCTCTCAACCTTTTCTGCCTTCTGAATCCTGTACACAGCTTGTGAGAAACTCCACTGTTACTTCTTTTGTCTGTCTCCAATATTGTTTGATTCTTAGACCCTTCAACCCGAGCTGTGGATCTCTTTAGCTCTTCCAGAATCATTATGTGTCATGATCTCAGCACTGATTACTGGCAGGATTGTTCATTCCATTCACCTGCCTAGTTCGGCCCAGTTTCTCACCACCATTCATCTGTGTTACCTGCTCCAGTTTCTATTTAACCAGCTTGCTTCCAGTCATCAGTGCCAGATTATTCGAGCCTTTGGTGAGAGTTTTCTACCTGTTGTGTTTTCTACCTGTTTGTGTTCTGATGGCCTGATCCTGACTAGTTTTGCCTTTGAACCTCTGAGTATGCCTGTTCTTATGCGGATCTATTTGCCTGACCTATCTTCAGATTCCTGCTGAATTCTTCCCATTGACGAGCCGGGAACTGCTTCTTGACAGTGTCCTGGATTTCCTTTCAGTATCTCTTCGGATCTCTGATCTTCTGGCTCAGACTCCTGTTAACCTCTTCAACACCAACTCTGGCTTTGTCCTCTGGATTGTCCTGCCTTCCTTCTTCTACATGGATGTGATCTCCTGCCAGTTCTGCAGCCTTCAAGGCTTCAGTGTCTGGGACTCTCTAGGCAGCCTTCACTGCATCGTGTTGGCAGCCATTTGCCTGGAATCCCCCCCCCCCTCCTCTTGGAACAGACTGAACTATAAGAACAGGTTAGTGACCCACACGTTCAATATCTTTCCTCGCCAGATTAACGTGGTCAGTCACCTGTGGTTCCCTCCTGCAGAGGTTTCTGTCGTAGACGCCCTTGCTGCCGTTTTAAATTTAAATGCTTTTTGAAAATTCTAACTGTTTGCCTTGAATACTGTGTCCTCTGTTCTGAGCATTGACATTATGGAACTCTTGGTGCCATCCTAATTAATGCTTTCCTTAGCCAGCGTGTCAGAGGGGTGAACAACCAGATTTTCAGCATGGATCACACGGAACGATTTTCAAATTTTCAGATAAGTTTCCAAAAACTCGTAAACCCCACAAAACAATAAAAAATAATAGCTATAAAAGGTTTGTGGGTCAGAAAATTATTACTTATTTCATATTTTGATTTATGCTATTTACTTACTGAAATTGTTTTAGTCTGTTTCACCTGCAAGGCCACAAAATGTCTGATTGAGGCATGCTTGAGACAAGAAATAATTAACCAACGTGTCTATCAATTCAATTCAGTTTATTTATATAGCACCAATTTACAACACATTACATCTCAAAGGCACTTTACAGATACAGTTCACCAGATCATACAGTCAAACTGATTCACAGTTTTCTATCTAAGGAAAACCAGTTGATTGCATCGACTCATTGACTTGAAGGCAATCCCTCACACCAAGCATGCTTGTAGCGACAGTGGAGAGGAAAAACTCCCTTTTAACAGTAAGAAACCTCCAGCAGAACCAGGTTTAGTGTGGGCAGCCATCTGCTGAGGCCAACTGGGGTTCAAGGAGACAGAAGCAGACATACAGAAAGAAGCAGCGATGCAAAAGTCAGCTGTCAACCAACTCCACAGGTGGCCCCGTCCAGGAAACACACAGCCAAGCAGACGAGCTCCGAGCTAGCCCCCACATCAGAGGATGATGAGAGAACATCCAGCTAATCACAATTAGAGAAACCGGACTACACTGAAAAATAGGCTGAGCTTAAACATCTATAAACAAAGGTGCTGATGGCAGCACAGCCTGATAATTCTCTACGATTTGTTTTGACTCTGACTATTTTCCGTTATTCTAAGTAAGGGAGACAAACTCTGTCTAGTCAGAACAGGGCTGAACATCGTACATAAAAGGGTTGTATATTGTCTTGTTCTCTTTTTTTACTTTGCAAGGTAAAATAAAGTGCTGACTGAGTACATCCATCGATCTCTGTTTATTGAGCTGGACTGTATAGTTGAAAACTTTTTTCACAGTAGGGAAAAAAGTTTTTCCCTACTACTTTCCCAACGCTGCGTGGTGTATAGCCAATGGCAAAAATGCTACTCCATCAAGGAACAAAATTCATTCATGAACATTCTGATGTCAGATGGGAAATCTAGCAAAACTTCTCGAGATTAAACTTGAGTTCAGCGTTAATAAACATAGCCAACAAGGAAGAGCAATTGCAATTTAAAGGATGGGTGACAATCCAACATGTTGAATCTCACCAATTTGAGGTCGGAGAAGTTCCCATGTCCTTCTGAGCAGACTTGATAACTCCCAACACCGGAGACATATTCAATAAGTTTATCTTTAGAGCCATTGGGATAATTGCAGCACACTTAAGATTGTTGGATGGCAAAGATCAGGTCAAAAATCACTGCCATTTGAACCAGACATTTTAAGGGCTTACCGTTTTTCCATTTGAACATCCAGACATATAAACTCTATCTGCTAATTAGATCACCATGAAATTGGTCAAACCTGGTTTTATTAAAAGACATCAGAGTAAAGGGTGGAGAGAAGCGTTAGCCCCACTTTTCAGATTTTTATTTGTATTATGTTTAGAAACTAATAATGTGCTTGTCGTAAAGTTACAACAGAATATAGCAAAGGGATTTTTTCATGTAAAAAATGCTGAAAAGGTTTTGACAAGAAGTGTAGATTCCCTCGTGGACGAAACGTTTAATTTTTGCAGTCAGAGCAGATTTAATATTTTCATGTATTGAATCTTTTTTACTCTGTTTTTAAAGAATATAGACATTCCCATCCTGAGGGACAGTTTCTCCATGACCCAGTGAGGGTTTCAGAAGGGGATCCATACAATAGGATCTCTCTTTGCACATGGGAATATTTACCAAGGCAAGACAGATGAAAAGACCTCCCTCCTCTCCCGCTAGCCCTGTCCTCTCTGTGTCTGTTTCCCTACTCCCAGTCTGGATTGATTTAACTATCATGTGTCTTTGAGTTGTGTTGAAACTGAATTTGGAGCCTTGGAGGCTCTAAAGGACGTCTTCATGTTTGATTCAGTGTTTTGCTGCAGTTTTACATTTTTTAACTGGAGGGTAAAACCAAGGGTAAAGGATGACAGTTTGTTCTGAGGCATTAAAGCTAAACAGTCTAATACATTTTGTCAGTTGTTTTTTTTTCCTGCTGAATCAAGTTTGAAAGATACCTCCAGGTTTTTATTTAATCTATTAAGTGTCCATTTGCATCACACAGGAAACTGAGACTCACCAAAAGCAGCTCATAAGCACATAATATTTGTGGTTACCAATCAGATATCATTGCAGTCTTTTAGAAATGTGACCTTAAAAACAGCTATTTTAAGATTGTTGACGAGTTTTCTTTGGACTTAAGCTGGTTTTTCATTGATCATCTTTCCTGTCCTAGTGCCCCACCATGACGTCTTACATTATCAGTGTTGCCTTTTGGAATATTTGAAAAGGCTGGCCTTCAATGTTGAAGAGGAAGCCACATATGCAACAGAGTACTCTCTGACTTGATGGGAATTATGCTGAAACACAATGAACCTATAGATGCGTAGTTTGATGTGCATAACATCGTGCTGCTGCCTGTCTGTCATCAGATAGAAACATAAGGGAATCAAGATACCATCCAAGTCTGTATCTCTCTGATCAACAATTGAGCCTGAAGGTTGAACCTCTTCAAGAAGTTCAGTTTTTTTGCTCTTTTACTACAACCTTTGTACCTGCTGACCATTTTGCTCCTCTCAGATGGTTTGGGGAACCTTTTGGTTTAATTCCCCTTCAATAACCATTGATCAACATAAAGTAGTGCATACAAGTGAAGTAAAAGATGCTGGATATTCATAGTTCTATTATATTTGTAAAAATCTGAATGAAATCTTTCACTTTGTACTTCCTTTCTTAGTTTCGAGGAAAAATGAAATGAATTCCCCAGCTTTTTTACTCTAGAGCACCTTGTTACCAGTAAAGGAACTGTTAATATACTCTGAAACGTCTTGTCAGATGAAGTTTGGTTGCCGTTTAAGACCTTTTTGTAACCCCTCTGCAGCACCAAACAATTACCCTCAACATTTACCACTCCCTTCTCCTTCTGCACATTACAGCACCCTGCTGGCATGATAAGAAGGCCTGCAGGGAGACGTGGTGAAAACAGAGAAGTCATCCAGTTCTTCAGAACAACTGCTTAATCAAAAACAGAGAGACAGCAGCTTTGAATCGTCCCAACACGCATTCATCTGCGCTGGCATGTTTGGCGACACTAATGAAGAGTGCTTAATGTGAAAAACATGTTGGAGAGAAATCCATCAATCAAAGGCAAACTCATAATCAGCACAACTGAGTTTCTGTGATACTTTTTGACCTAATTGCATCAGACTGGAGGTTTTCAGATGCCTAACTGTCTCTTTGAGCTCTTTTAACGACCAAAGCAGCCTAATTTCCACCTCATGTAGATCTCATTCCTGCAGTAGGACAAAGAGTGTGCAGCAATGCTTTTATTAGCCACACAGGACAACAGTGGGGTCAGCCCAGCAGAACAAGCCTCCGGCCTCTCCTCAAAGCAGATCGACTTATTAATACCCCTCATGGGCTTCCTTCTAAATCCCATCATTGCTTTTGTCCGGATCTTGCTCAACAGCTTTTCCGGTGACTGAGAAAAGAGGGACTTTGGAGGCAGAAAGGAGTCCTGGATTCAACCTCCCAGAGCGGGAATCCTGGATTAGATAAAAAAGAGCAAACACAGTGGAGCGTAGCAAGGGACAAGGATTGAAAGCATTGAAAGTTTTAAGACTCCAAACAATAGAAATTAATTAGAACTCTCTCAGGGGAGCATTGCTTTTCTGATTAGAAAGGAGGGGGATTAGTGCTTAAGCACATGATATACTGTTTTTGTATTGGTGGGGTCTCCTAAACCAAGACCTCTGTGTCTTTGGAAACATTGACATAGACCTCCCAGAAAAAAACAATATCCCAGTATGATATGGCAAAAAATGTGCTTAGCAGCAGAAACATACTCCTAAGACCTAATAAGTACCTTAATCGGTGGAGTCCAAAGAGCATCCTGTCAGACACCTGACACTAAAATGTATAAAATAAAACAAAATAAAAAACAAGAAGCTATTTGGTTAGGAGAACAGATAAAAAAAAAAGATATGTGAAACAATAAACAAAAATGTAAAATTATCATAAAAGACAGGATATGTCACTCTGACACACCGTCAGGTGATTCGCCACTTTCAACGATGCTCTGAATCATTGGAATGAAGAGCATCTCCATCCTCGCCTTAGCACATAGCGGAGAGGCTGGTGCTGCTTCAGCATGCAGCGCAGCTTCATCACGCTATTTAAATAAAAACTTAGTTCAGTTAGCATACCTGGACTAACCATAGGGAGAAAAGGGAGGCCAATTAGGCCAGTAGCATGTGAGGCAGTTAATGGAAGAACAATGTTAGCTTATGGTTACTATTCAAAGGTAGTAATGGTGATGAGTATTTGGGAGAAGGTACTAAACCATATCTATAGTAGAGCAACATCATGGACAAAATGACATGAACACCATTAAACACTACCATCTGACATAAATGGCTCTGACTGTGATACTGGCTTTCCTGGCACTACAGCATTATTCTATTTAGTGATTCTGTTGTTGGATTTTTCTGCCTGTTGCTGACTTGAAGTCACATATCCCAGCTCAAACATAAAAGTTTGTGCATTCCAACCTTGTTTTTACTGTAGGTTGGGGTTCATTACTTTTCACCTATATGATGATTTGCAATTATGATATGACTATGTATAGCTTTAACCATGGCACTACTTATTATATAAAATCTTTATTATCTCAGTACTATCACAATTACAGCAGTAAAGTTACTGTATATTCCACCCGTAAAAAATTAGAGTAGGTCCTATAGATCAGTTTTTCCCAACCTTTTTTGACTTTGGGCAATTCTTCACCCTCTCAGTCAAAAGTATTGATGACTGTCCAAAAGAGGAACATACAATAACTAAAAAAAAGATAATTTCACTTAACCTTTTAATAAAAAAACAAAAAAAACAAATAACATTATATGTTGCCTGGAAGTTAGTAAGGAATCGAAATGCAAAATAAAATCCTATTATAAACCTGTATTTATAAAACTGGAGCTTCTCTGAGTAAATCAGTTATAATCACATTTATACTTGATGAATTGAGAAATAATTACAGAATAAAAATTATAGTCAGACTGAAAGACAGAATTAGTTTTCATCAAAACACCCGAGCTGCTTTGATGAGCTCTGATAGCACAATTTTAAAAACAGGCTGTTCTCTACATCCAGTCTGTTCCCCTGCTTGGTTTGGATGTGGGTCACAGCTCAAAATGAACTGAAACATATAAGAAAAACTTACTTTTTGGTTGATAAAAGCTTGTATAATTTTTCAGCAGGGTCCTCAGAAAGCAAAACAGATCCCAGCCCTATTTTATTTTACTACCTAAGAAATCAGTCATGCCAACCTGGCCTGGTTACATGACTGACTACTGGCCTGAAAAAATCTCCCAGCCCTGTTAGTCACTGTCTGTATTTAAAACAGAACCACATAAAATGCATTCTGTATTCCAGACCTGATCAATTTAGGTTTCTGCTCTAGCATCCCGCCACTCCGGCATTACTTCCCTTGGAAAGCTTTGATCCAGAATGAACAGTGCCACCCTCTAGTAGATGGGGGTGACATTATAACACTGAAATAAATTCCTTGTAAAGTGATCAATATCAATTAATTGGATGGAACTAATTTTAACCTAATAAACTGGAAAACAACAGTTAATCATAAATTATTTTATTTTTTTAATCCCTGATGCAAATTTATCATATAACTTCCGGTAGCATATAACGTCCGGTGTGTTTATAATATTCATGATAACACTGAATTGGACTGATGTACTGTTTTGGCAGAAATTAATGTTTATAATCGCAACCATACCAAACAGAACAATTATCATGCATATTCGCACCATTCATATTTAATGCACTGAACCATATCAATGCGTTTTTGCACCATGTTTTTTCTCCCACCCTGTTTACATCTGATCACTTTTGCACTTTATTGAATGGAAATGTTCTGAAAGCTGTACAAAATGATAAAGGTTGTCTAAGTCTAAGTCATCAAAAGTATTTAGTTTAAGTATTTCTAAAGTGCATGTCACTGAAAAGTGTTTCCGCTCGTACTATCATGCACTTACTACACCTCCACAAGATAACTGTTTTTTACCTTCATGGTGGAAAATGAACAAAGGAAACAGATTTTAAGTTGGATCAAATGAGAAAATAAATAAAGTAAAATGAAGGAAATGCAGCAATGGACCGGGCAGAACAAAGACACATTCTAAAATACTATTAAAACTAGACTTTTATTTATACTGATTTTACATTGCTTTTGTTTGATGCAAACTCCGAAAACTATAAAATAGGTTTGACTTTATAGAGGAAGCCGGCCCACATGACAAATATCGGTTATCCACCATCTTTGGGGATAACAGATATTTACTAATATTATATATTTCTCTACACTTTAGACACTATAATAAAAAAAATAAAAATGACCTCAGTACTGACATTGCTTCTTTACGTTAGCTGAACAGCTACAATTATGTGCTGCATTGCTTGAATGCTATCACTGTCACATGACTAAACAAAGGTCATATGACCAATTTCTTTCCACCACTAAAACACAAACAACAACAATAAGGAAATATACTTTGGAAGTTAAAAATTATCCAAGTTCCAGTCATCAGACTGATGAGGTTACAAACACATTACCAACAATAACTAAAAACAATGTCAGTATTTATAGTTGGGCTCCCTAATCTTCATAAACAATAATAAACCAAGTCATCTCTGCAGGAAGTGTTTTAAGTGTTAAAAATGGTTCAGAATGTACCACACATTACAGTCAGGCCAATAATAGACCCCAGAAGATGTCACCAAGACCCTGTAGGCATCTGTGAAAACACTATAAGATGTCAAATTAAAAACTGGTGTGAGTGCCAGATGTGATTAACAGTTTGACCAAGGAGTTGCAGAATGGCCTGAGGGTCAAAAGATCAGAGACAAAAGTTAAAAAGTCTGCTTGAAGCTCAAAGGCAGAGTCTCTATTAAAAACACACTCAGTGGATGCTGAAGAGGAAAAAACTGTGAAGCCACCTTTGACCTGCAGGCAGAGTATATCTACAGTGAAAAAGGTGTTTAATCTGAAGGCTACAGAGAATAATGTTGGAAACTAAGAGCAGGATGTGATCTGAAAAAACAATGCCTTGTCCGGTTCCAACTCGTTTGTTTCTGCAGACCTACTTCTACACATGAAATTTGAAGAAACTACATGTAGACATTTTAATAAATCTCAACTGCATTTAATCACCTCTTAGATGGTTTAAGTAGTTTCTTTATCATTTTTTTTATGTAATATGATTGTTGTTTTTTCTTTCTTTTATAAATCTAATCTGTATGCCTATAGCTTTCTATTCTTCACTCTTTAACCTCCCTTCATAGATAAAGGAAATCAATTTACACCTGACGATTTTTAAATGATCTCTTTTTGCATATGTTAAATTTGGACACAAGCTCATAGAATAAACATTGAAAAAATTAAACAATTAAAACTTGAACAACAAAAAGTGCCAAACCTAACAGATGTATAAGTAAGTCAAATAGTAATTAAAGGGATCATTAATACATGTTAATTGTAGAAATATAATCAAGCATATTAGATTTATGCCTCAATAAATATGCTATTTTTTGTGCACCACTTTAATAATATTGTGATATTACTCCCTATTATATTTCCCTTAGCCAAAACTCTTTCCCTTATAAATATGAAATGCCTGTCAGAGCAGAGAGAGGAGAGGAGAAGCTGCCTTCCCATTTACAGAACACCTTTATAAAAGAAGCTCTATGAATCCATCTTATTACTGCTTACAAGTCACTAAAATAATTTGATTGCACAGAAGAAATTATTTGCACTTCTACTTCCCAACAGGTACGTTTGCAGGTTTCTGGAGTATATCACAGGCAAAGGCTTATTCAGTCAAGTAGCTACAACTTTGCATCAGCAGCAACAGTTTAGCTAGCATTCTCATTGTCTACTTTACATCTGAAAAAAACAGCAATAAAGATGCACTATGAACAGGTTTCCACATCTATAGACAGAACCACTTGACTTTTAGCAGAAGCCTTTCTTAACACTGATGGTTTATATGATAATAATGCATGGAGTAAAAGGCAAAAGTGCACAGTATTAAACATCACACTCAGTTAGTGGCCCTCACCCTATAGTTATAAAATGTTTCGAATACCTTCCTGAACCACACCAAGTAGATTTGCATCATAAATGATTCTATAATGTGGCCATATGCATGATAGTTTGCATCGTATTGGATTTTTACACCTTAATATGTGTTTATTTCTACTTCTGGATCTGAGGAACAAATTAATAGATGTTGGCAAGCAAATGAAAACAAAGACTTTGAACTTCAGTAATTATGTTCATGTTGCTGCCTCTCTATGATAGAAGTACAAAAAAAAGCTAAAAACCATCTTTTTTTTTTATCAATCATGACCTTACACACGGAATATGTAATTTGGGCCACTGAAAGAAAAAAAAAAGTTAACTGATTTTTAAATTTCATTTCAGTTTAATATGGGAAAAAGTCAGAATTCTGACTTTAATCTCAGAATTCTGACTTTTTTCTCAAAACCTACAGAATTAATTTAGAATAGAATAATTTAGAATAATTTAGAATTTCTAAATTATTAATAAAAACATATTTACTAATATGCAATTAGCTACACACATATGTAAAAAGAAATTATTGATTTTAGTTCTAATGCAATTATGACACATTGAAGGCAAGTCAAGGGTAGTGTATTTATATAGCACATTTTAGAAGCAAGACTGTAATTATCTAATTAATTATCTAATTTTGGCCCCTTTGGACTGTCGTATTTTGTCAAAGGTTATTTAATCCGATCTGTTTGTGAACATTAGACATGGTGTATGCCCATTTATAATGGGCATACAAGTTTATTAATAACTTAGAGAACATCTACCATTTCACTGTCACAGTGAACACTTTAACACAGCTCCCACGCCCATAGATCCCTCCCTGGGCGGGACGATCACTCTGGTGTCTTTACTCACTTTTTAAACACTCCTTCAAGGCGCAGGACGCATGAAGGACGAGTAAGGGAACCGAGTTGCCTCATTGAAACGCTGATCTTTTGGAGCCACCTTTCATTTTTTTTATGCGCGCATGTATTTTCCTTGAATGATCTCATTTTTGCAGAATCGGAGGTGCGCTTTCTGCCATGATGCTCGGAATTTGCAGGAGTTGTTGCCTCCAAACTCTGGATTAAAACTGGGATTTCTGTAGGAAAAACTAAAGAAGAACAAACCTGTCTGTTGGGAAGCTGCGAAGGAGCGAAATGGAACTGATTTCTGCACTGATTCTTGTTGCGTTTTTAGGTAAAAAAAAAAAAAAAAAAAATTATAATAAGTTTTAATTATTTTTTTTTTTTTTGCATGCCTTTTTTGTTTGTTTGTTTAATTTGCTCCAACTAAAATTGATTGAATTTCCTGCTTTCATATAATCACACCAGCTTACTGTGTAATAATTACAATCACATTGAAAAATTACTTTAAAAAAACTTTCATTTATTGTTACCAGAGGAAGATTTTGAACTATTTCATTTATATCACAATATTACAAAAGATCCATTTGGCACATTTTGCAAGATGAATGTTAAGTCTATTACAGGCATGGGGAATAGCAATGAGTTAAGATAAAAAAAAGGATAAAAGAGTTGCACTAACAGGCATATCCTATAAAGAATAAGGAGAAGGGTTGAGGTCACAAAACAAATTTCAGCTTTAAAAGTTTTCCACTGACTCCATGATGAAGATATAGATAATTATTAGAAGCATCTATGCATATACAGAAATAATAAATATATATATATATATATATATATATATATATATATATATATATATATATTAGAGCTGCTGTAATTCAGTGATTACAGCACCTGTTTATCAACAGGTTGGAAAACTAATGACCCTTTACTGACTTGTGTTTGAATGTTAGAGGGCAATAGAAGCCCTCCATAAGGCTGCTCTGCAGATAAAAGCTGTGGGAGAGTTAAGAGCCACTTTAAACATCCGTTCCTGATAAAACCTGTGTCTGTGCAGTGCTGGATTATGGGCATGCTGTTGACCCACTCCATCTGCTGCAGATGACAGTACAAAGCAACATTTTGGCAGGCAGCTTAAAGGACTATCGGGGATGAAAAGGACGCTTCGGCCTTCCACTTATTCTTAAGTGTGTTTAAGTGTCTTAAAGTATAAATTAAGTGGTGTGTCATTGCAGGTTTTTATAGTGGCAAAGAAAATGCTCTGTCAGTGTGGATTACAGCCTGCTGGAAATTGACCAGGGGAGAAAAAACCTCAGTGCTGACATACTGAGCATTTTTAAAAACAGAAATGGTTGCCTAAATCTGTTTAAAATACATTCAAGAAACTTTAAAGCTCTAAGTTATAAACTAAGTTTCTTTAGTTTTCAGGTTTTGGACTTTCTCTGACCTGAGAGTACAAATGAAAAAAAAAACACAACTATCTTGTATTATTGTGTTCTGCAGTGAAGCTATGTCATCAAATGACACTATTTTAGTTTATCGTTAAAAAGGATGAAGCTTTTAAAAGCTCACCCAGCAGCAAATTTAGAGGAACCTGAAGAATGTAAAAGTTTACGTAACTGAGCCCAAATGAAGACATTAAGAAATGTTTCTTCTGTTTTCTATCCTAACAGAATTAGGTTAACTTATACCTAGCGTGTCAGATTTTTCAATTACAATCAATAATCAGTTCAGGTGGATAAATCACAGCAGTGATGCACATCAGCAGTCAGAGGAGCATTCGTTTCTATAAAAAAAGGGTTAAAGACGTGAAGGATGAGAGTCTTTTCTCAAAATGAGTCTAACTGGAACTTTTTTCTTGTTATGCGTGGACACTTCTGATATTCAAAGCCATTCTTCACACTTTTCATGCTTGGGTTGCCATGGTCTTGTAGCCCATTCTTAATGGTGTAGATACAGAAGTTTGCTATGAGGTTCAGGATGGATGGATGGATTTATTTGTTGGAATACAGTCTTGAAATCCTTTTTTCCCCCCATGCATCAAATTATTTTGTCATTCTTTTGGTCTGGAAAAAATGTAATGTTCCCTTCCTTCATATGAATGCAGATTAATAATTTAGGTAGAATGTAGTTTAAATTTTTATTTTCAATTTAAACTCTGGGGTAAAACAAACAAAAGTCCTTTGTGTGGTTCCCACTCCGGCACTTTGGATTTTTCTCTTCCTATAAATGATGTGCAGTCTCTGCTGCTGTCAGAGCTCCCAGTGCTCTTACCTCAGCAGTTGGATCTGGCCAACTGGAAATGTTCACTGCGGTTTAGAGCTCTGAGAGTTTTGTGGTCACTTTGATTTGAGGCGGAGTGCTGCAGCAGCTTGGGAAAGCAGCAGCAGAGAACGTCTCAGTTGGTATGATTATTGCCTTTAATGAAGAAAGAAGTAAAAAATATAAAAATGGAGCTCTAGTACATCTGTCACCTGTTTAATGTGTGTAAGGAAGAAAAGAGAACACATACTGTAAGCTCCTTATAATCATTTTCTCATTTATTTCTTTGTCAGTTTGTTTTCTGTTTTGGAGTTTGTTCTTGTTTTGGCTTTAGCATAAAAAGATTGGAGAACATCTTTACATCTCATTATGGTGTTGAGATATTTTTTAACGTTTTATGGATTTAAGATCAGTTCTCTCTAAAAAAAATTTTTAATCAGAAAAAATTGAAAAAGACATCTGCCTTATCTACTGAAAAATGTAATATTGACACTGATGCTCAGATCTGATGATACAGATGATGAGAGAGTTTAAAATCTAGATTTAACATGAAGGATTTCCCACTTTTCAAATATTTATTGGATATTAAAAATACTTCCTCTAAGTCCAGTTAACTATTACGTGAAGAAAACTGAAAACTTCATAACGAAAAAGCAGTATGGCAATAATTATATTTATTATTATAAATGATTATTGATGTTAACTGTTGTGAAGATAGTCTTATTAATGTCTGCATCTGATTGGAAGAGAGAACAGGAAGCTGCTGGGCTTATTGACTGTAAAGATGGAGACGACTTTCCTTTATTTAGTTTAAACTGTCATCCAATTTTACAACAAGAAATTATATGAAAAATAAAGCTTCCTTTAATCTTATTTATCACCTAACAATAGAGGTATAAAACACAGTTAATGACCAGAACTGTTTAATTTATTGCTTGGTTTGCCCTAGCTTGTTACAAAGTGGTAGGTTGGAAATGTATAATATAAGGTATTTTCTGACCAGTAATAACACCTTATCTAAGTGCTTAATATACATACACGCTGTATAAATGTCCAGATGTTATTTCCTCATAGTTGAGCTTATGTGTCAATTTATGCTGCTTCCTGATTTTCAGCTTAGTAGCATTAGGAGTTATGTGTCAGCAAAAAGACTTGACAAAGAAGAGCAAGGCCACCTCTGAATGACTCCAACTAAACATAAATGTATAAGGGATTTGGTGTGGCCTAGTTAAAGTCTGTACCTCAATCCTGTCAAGATCCAAACCTGAAAGGCGCCATCCAGGCTCAAAACTCTACATATTGCTGAATTAAAATAATCAGCAAATGGGTTTTGAACTAGACTTCTTTTACATCTAATTGAATCATAAAACTTTTTTTTCATAGTTGTTTTTAATTGTTTTAACATTTGTCCACTTTTTTTGTATTGCCGTTTAAAATGGTTGGTGTTAACTGTTTACTAATATAGCATCAACTCACATGCCGAGTGTTATCACCAGTTTATTTGATTTATCTAGAAAATAAGTAGCCTGCATCTTAATAAATGTTTCCCTTATTGAAAGTAGTGACAATGAATTCAGTAACTCCTTAATATCCACCTGTAAAGTTTTCTTTTCGTTAACTTTTTTTAATAACATTGCATTATTTGCAATGATGATGATATGTTAACTGAAGATCACCAACAGATTCTTACAACTGTTGTACACTTAGGAAGAATTTGATAAGCAGCATATTATTCAGGTTTGCTCACCGATGGTACATCACTTTCAACCTTTTCTTGCATGACAGCCTTGTTACAAAATGCAATAAAAAGAGATGTTTCTATTACAATTCTACCTATCACTCGAGAAGAAAACTTAAGTATTTATTTAATCTTATTAGAAATGTTTTAAATTATTTTTTAAACAATTTTTATTCCAGCAAAGTAATTTTTTTTTTTCCTCTTAATGTATAACTACCCTAAAGCAAAATAAGAACAAAAAGCAACTCTACAGGTAGCACCTTCAAAGACAATTTACTAACCAGATGTGATAGTGTGTTGAAAGAAGGCAGCCAATACTGATGTCCAGCCAAAGTGCTCAGGGACAGGATCCCACACCTTTGTAAACATAACAAATTAGGTTTTGCAGTATTTTCTTCTAAAAATGTAGTAAATTGTTAAACCATTGTCGCATTGAAGAGGCACAGGAATAGATGCCCTGAGCCATGAGCGTGTCATGGTTTTCTTATCAAACAGATATGAAATATTATAACTTTCTTATTTCATGGCTCACCCAATGGCAGCAAACCTAAGATCTAATAATTTGGATAAACTGGCAAATCAAACATAATTTGAGTTGATTTGAATTTATTTTTTCTGCAGCCCCTTCAACATAAAGCAGAAACAGTTTTGTCATTCTTAGATATACTGAACAGTCTCCTTGTTTTTCTTGTAAAATCCTCCAATGCTATTTGTAAGTTTACAATTTTCTCACAACTCTGTACTTTTGGTAGGATTAACAGTCCCTATTCTTCTTTGCTGCGCAGCTAAAATGTTTTGGTATATCATCTGCAGCCGAGTCGGGTTGAATAAACTTTATTGGTCAACTACTAAGTTCAGTTGGACTTGAGTCTAAGTTGGCTGGACAACTCATGACATTTATAGATTGCTGTTGAAGCTACTCCTTTGATATTTTATCCTTTTGGAAACACACCCTAAATAATTGAATCATCTGTTTTGAGTTTTAGCACAGAAAACCAGCTAGTAGCCATCTTTATCTGTCCGTTTAACCATAAAACCATTAATGGTGAAGGGCATTTGAAAAATATTGCCCTTTCGATGATTCTTCTATTTCTAGATTTCAGTTCAGCAGTACTAAGGTTGAGATTACAATTCACTAATCCCAAATGGAAATTAAATGTATGTTGTAACTCATTTTCATGGTTTCTACAAATAGTATTTTAAATGATGATGGCTGTTGGCAGGAAGACGTTCCTATAGAGGTCTGTCTTACAGCGGTTCTAAAGAAGTCTCTGACTGAACACACAAGCAAACTATGGAGTACCTTGTTCTACTGAGTAAAGCTCTTCTTTGTTGATGAATACGTTTAATTTCCAATTAATGGAACCACAGAGATTCTAGATACTTAATCTTTTAATTAGGGCTGGGTTTTATGACTGAAAAATTTATCTGGATATAAGCTTTTCATATCAGTCAATACTGTTTTTTGAACCTTTTTTTAAATAAAGTAATTGGGAAATAATCCCAAATTCAAACTGTAAACCTTACCCCATTAAAAAAACAAAACAAAAAACATTTAATTAGAAGCTTTGTATAGTTTTGCTGTAAGATGCTAAATGCTATAAATCCCCAGAATACCATGTGGTTCTAGATAGAAGATCAGTGGAATTTCTAAATATCATCTTTATTGATCAAGTCTCTGTTATGATATAAATTGATAATTATTTATTATTGATATTTATTGATTTACTGCACAGCCTTACTTCCAATATGTTTAATCTATCCTTCCCCAGATTGTGCTTTTTTTCTGAGGTCTACAGAAAGTTCTTTTGACCTTATGCTCATGCATTTAGCAGATGCTTTTATCCAAAGCGTCTTACAAAGTGGGCATTAGCGTGAAGGGTCTTGCCCAAAGGACCCAGCTCATTCCAACCAGGGGGGATTCGAATCCTGTATGCAAGTCGGGAAACTTAACTGCTTGTTTTCTTCTCCAATATCTGCTGTCATCCCATCCATTTGTTTATGTTGAGGCAATTGATCTTTAAGTTGCAAAAAAACAAAATATGCCGTGTGATCAGGGAAACAGGACGCAGCTGAGAGTCAATTTAACTATCAAAAAGCGGTGTGAATACTTATGTGGACGTTATTTTATTTTTGACTCTTGGTCAATATATGGGGTGTAGTGTGAAAACAGCCAAAGCCTTGGCATATAGGAGATTTTGGCTTCCTACAATCAGATGGTTCTTTTCTCCCTCTTTATCTCATTAGTTTCAAATCAAAATCTGCAAAGCAACCCGCAGAGGCATTCCAGGGCGTCGGATGATATTTCAAGCAAGTAGAATCTGATACAATTTAGAGCTAAATCTTCATATTTCAAGGTCGATTTTAATGGTATGAGGGCATTTACATTGAATAAAATCTCGGTGGAATGTGGGCCTAGAGGCTATTCTTTGTTTGCTGGCCTTGAAAATGCTTTCATTTCCGACACTTTATCTTTTCAAGCTCATTCCAGCCCTGAAGATATTGTTTTCTGTTTGGTTGGATGGAGAATGAGCTTGCAAAAATCAAACAGGATCTTGTTTTTATCACTGTGATATGTTCTCCCTGCATGTTTTTCACGTCTTTATGATTTTTATCTAGTTAAATAGTTCTGTTCATTTATGTTGTAGATTATCACATAAATATCACCTTTACCACTCAGAAGAGGTATTACAAGCCACTGATAAAACTATGGAGCTTTGTCTACATGCGTTAAAATGATTGAATAAAGGATTAAGAGAAGTTCAAAGCTGCTCAGTTGATTAAAGCACATATTTGAAGCTACGACATTAAAGCTGAAATTTCCTTTTCTTTGTTTTATCTCACTCCAATTTACCTTTTGATGAGTTTTGTGAATAAAATTATTTAGTAAAGTATAAAGATCAAGCTTTGTTTTGAGAACTTTTGCTGTTTTTCCCCTCAGTTTGGGCTGACGGTTCAACTCTGCATCCCCCCAGTCATCGCTCCTTGAAGAAAACCTACAGTCCTTCTTCTAAAGGCTCACTGTGTAACCACATGCTGAGGCATCTTCACAATGGGGCCCGGATCACCGTGCAGATGCCTCCAAACATAGAGGGCCACTGGGTGTCCACCAGGTTAGCCTGTTTTTCAGCTGTAACTGCTTTTGCCCAAATGTGTTAGTTCATGTGTTAAATGATCATTTCATTTTTGGTGCTGTTACAGCTCATCACATAAAGCAAACATAAGGTTATTTGTCAACTTCTGCATAACATAATAAGAAAGGAGTCAGTCAAAGGGTAGCTAATTGAGCAAAAGTTCCCATTAGCCCATATTTATACCGTATATTAAAAGAATAGTGGAGAATGTTCTTTTTCCGGCGGGATCATCAAATAAATGGTCCTCCTAATTGTCAACGTGCCTACCTGCTCCTCCCCATTTTCTCTTCTAAGTGAGTCTAACATAGTAGAAAAATTATAAATCTTCTTTCGGAAAGTAAGGTTGCATGAGCAATGCAAACAGCAACTTTTAAACACAGTGTGCACGAGGAGGAATGGGCTCTTACATGCTCTAGCACACGTTTAATAGGCGTTCCCTCTTGGGAGCAAGAACAGGGTTGTGCATGTGCATTTTTTTTTTTTAAGTGGAGAGGTCTTTTTTTTTTTAATTCACAAAAATCCAAAAACCTTTAAGGAAGCAGAAAACAAGTATAACCATGTTAGCATATCTGTATCGTGTTTTAATTTCAAGAAGAAACTCTGATACCTTGCACAGCGCCTCACTTTGTCAGGGTTTGGTTGAGGTTTAAGGACCCAGAAGCAGAGAGGCTGAGATGATTTCTTGCAGTTTAATTGAAAAACACAGGTAACAGTGGCAGCAATCCAAAAATCCAACTAAAAATGTTAACAAACCAAAAACCATGGAGACATCAGGGGAAAACGAGTACGAGGAGACAGGGAGATACGAGGTAAGAAGACAACAGCGACGAGGAACCAGCGGTGACAAGGAACCAGCAAAGAGTGACAGCAGAGGGAGAGTATTTATGGCTGACTGAACAAAGACAGGGCTAACGAGCTGAAAAGGAGCAGGTGTGAGTGGAGCTAACGAGGAAGCCAAGGGGAAAGGAACAAACACAAGAGGACAACAGAGGACAACAAAGAAAAACCTGTGAACGAAAGTTACTACCGTAACTACGGTTCTATGAATCCCGGATGACCGCCAGAGGCGGTGCTTGAAGCACCGCCTCTGGCGGTCAGTAGGGATGAAATAGAACTAAAATATATCTAGAAACACAAAGTAGGAAATAAACCAATGAAACACATGGATCAAAGTTAAACAGAAAGTAAGAGTGTGATTGATTTATTACCTATATTTTGGATGCATTTTATATTTTAAAAAAAACAGATTAACTGAAATGGACTGTATGCTGCCAACCATGACAGGAAGGTTTATCAGAGTTCCACTATTTTTCTTGCAGTTGTGAGGTGAGACCTGGTCCAGAGTTTCTAACTCGCTCCTACAGGTTTTACCCCAACAATACCTTCCAGGCTCACCAGTTTTACTACGAGGACAACCACTGCACCAAACCTACCTACACGCTGGTTATTCATGGTCGACTGCGCCTGCGTCAGACCTCCTGGATAGTCCGCGGAGGCACGGAGGCAGACTACCAACTCCACCAGGTCCAGACAGTGCTTCACACAGCCGCTAAGGCCAAAGAGCTGAGCCAGAGACTAAACCGCAGCTGCCGAGGGGCTATGAAAGGCCCCTGGGTGCCCGACGTGATGTACGAGCTGTGGAACGAAGAGGGAGGCTACGACTGCTCTAGAGAGCTTAACTTTACCATGCATGAGCTGCAGCTGCTACGAGTGGAGAAGCAGTACCTGCATCACAACCTGGATCACCTGGTGGAGGAGCTGTTTCTGGGAGACATCCACACTGAGCCCACGCAGCGGCTCTACTACAAACCCTCCAGCTACCAGATCCCCCTGCAGAACGCCAAGGTTGGTCCCAAACTTTGTTCTGTAACGTCTTAGTTAATGAGGCTCATTTTATTCTTAGATTTATTTTAAGGTATTTTTTCATTTTACAATTTTGATATAGATAGCTGTGCAAAGAATGGGTAAGAGTAAAAAAAAAAGTTACAGTACTTGCTCGAATAGATAAGAGCTTAGTGAAACAGGGGCACAGATTCAGCTCCAATACCCACATCCTCTTATTGATCATTGTTAAAAAGATTTCTTGAAAATGAAGACTATTCCCCAGGACATGAAAATCTATTGATTCTTCATTCTGGTCATGTTGTCATTGTCTTGGTGCCTTCTCCAGGCACCATTGTCTTGGTGCCTGAGAAGCTCCGGGCCTATAGTTCTTTGAGACTGACTGCATTTAAAAACTGTGTTGGTGTTTGGTAACCTGGCAGTAGCTTATTGATATGTGTAGAACTGAGTTGAGTTCATGTAATCAACCTGGGATGCAGGCTCTGACTAGTAATCTGTGATACCGGGCATTTGCCCGGTGGGCAGGTCCTAATTTCAGAGTGCCTCCTTAAATCATACCGGCCCCAACACTTACTCTCCGGCCGAAGCACCTACCTGTGACAGTAGATAACTCAAGGAGCTCAAGAAGTAATACAATGTTAACTACCTAAACGATGCATGCCATATATATAGCCATTACCATGCACATCCTTGTGACGGTTGGCATATGGTGAAATTTTGTATTTCTTCAAACTATAAAATCCTTGCAACAAACTAAACTATAATAAAACAAATGCTTTCTTTAAACGACACTGCAATGTTACTCTTATATTTGGCAAATTTATGTTAGAATATTTAGCAAAAATATATTGCAGTGCATAATGGGGTTTTGCATCTAAAGGTTAATGTTTCCCGTCTTACGTGCATTGTTGCCAGGTTCGGATGTTTCCCAATCTGGTAGTTTAGGATGGCCGTCTATGAGTAAAACATTTTTTCTTTAGCTTTATGGCCTAAGAGATCAATAGACTTTGGTTCAAATTAGGTGAGATTTTGTATATCCAGGCATTTTATGAAGATTTTTTGGGCTGGAAAACATCAGAGACATCTGGCAACCCAGCTGATGTGGTGAGTGGCGCTGATTCATGGAAATACGGATGCTGTGGAAGTTGCTTGGGTTATATTTTCGTTTCAGTGGATATTCTGTTGTTTTATGTTGGTGTTTTTACAACACTCTGGCTTAAATTGTAGACCTAGTATGTGTGAGTTGGTGTCTGGCTTGTTTTGTGCAAGTGTGGACGTTACGCAGTCACTGTCACGTCCATGTTAATAACCAAAGCCAGTAAAACTGCCTTATAGAAGTCTTGGTGATGGTTGTCATGTGATCCTTGAAGATAGATAGGTTAATCTACCCTAAACCCTAAAATGTGTAAATGACATGCACAACTGACACATTCAATGCCAGAAACAACAGAACCTCTCTAAACTGGTACTAGTTCATCAGTAGGACTCGGTGAGGTTCAGTTCTGGCTCAGTTCTCAGATAACAAAGAGTGCATGAGCAGACCGCTTTATCTCCTTACAGTCAGCCTCTGTAATCATTTATATCATTCTAGCTTCCCTACCGTGTAATTCCAGTGATGATTCTGCTTAGCAGTGTGATGGTCCTCAACTCCTGTCGTTTCCTGCATCTGTAAGCCCTGATTAGACTATTGTTTGTCGATCCAATTCTCAAAAGCCGACTCTTTCAAGTAAATTCACCAAAGGCTGCCTTCTTTGCCTGACTCTGCCAACAACAAAATATCATAATGATAACCAAACTTCCTGAATGTTGATTTGCTTGTTAACTTCTAGAGAGCAGTAGTACCGTAGATCGTCTCTAGGAGGCGAGGAACCGTGCTAGCGTCGTAAGGAACCGAGCTCGGTTGGGTTAACTGATCCAAGCTTGGTCTGAAGTCAGCACGGATCGGTTTCAGAGGGTAGTATAAATGGGGCTTTATTTTATCTGCAAAATATTCAGTAAGTGGAATGTTTTAGTAAGACATTGATCAATGCTATAGTTGCATATCAATTCAGCACTGCATGTGTTCTCTGCTGCACTCCTCTCCTTGTGCCTGTTCTCTACCTCAGTCAGTGGAGGAGCCAAGGATCTACTTGTATGTGAAACTCAGCTTATGTGTAAAAAAAAAAAAACGCTTACATCAGTAAATATCTTCCTATGATTTGTGTTAAAGGTCAGTATTAGTGGATTTGGCACATTCATGAACTTCATGGCTCTTGGTGTCAAAAAAAAAACTGTGGATAAAACTAGATATATTGTTTTCTTGCGTTCTTTCATTGGTTTTTGAGGCAAAAGTTTTCCATATATGCAAGTTCTGCAAAAGTCTTCATTATATTTTGTTTTCTTATTTTAAGTCTTAAACTTCAATTCCTGCGGGTGATTTGGCAGGGCGTTGGATGCTCCTGTTATTGTCTCAGATTGATCACAGCAGTCTGTCTGTCTAACAGATTCCCACCTGCAGATCTGACATGTGATTGTTGGAACAATATCCCAAGTTCAAGATAGGGGTTTATTTTCTATCCCGCGCATGAGACTTAGTTTACACTGCTCCACAATCCCATTAGAGACCACACACACATTTTCAAGAGCGTGACCTGAACTTTAAAATTGTTTCTACAGCCAGGGCTGGGAAAACGCATTTAGAAGCACATTTAGGCTGAAAGGTCTAAAAGGAGTGAACTTCCAAACAAGTGCACACCATTAACATGTCAAGCTGTATTTTTTTTATTTAATCCTGCCCCTTTTTTTTTAGGTGAGAAAACTAAACCTCCCCCTGAATGCTGCCCTACCTGTCAAAAAGCATGTTAATATAAACAAATCTTTTAACATCCCCTAATTCATTGCTGCATTAAAAGAAAGCAGAAAGTAAACTGTTTTAATTTCACCTCAAATCTAAAATGTTCTCTTTGATGCTGACATGATATGATTTCTCTGTTAGACTCCAGACTACATTCTGCAAAGATTATATAAAATCCTAAACAAATATCTTTTTTTTTTGTGCAGAGATGATAAGCCTTGGTGATAGTGATCAGAACATAAACACAGCGTGGAGGAATTACAGAAGCTCCCCTGATGGTCTGTAAAAACCACTGCCTTTATTCTTAAAGGCCTTTTGCCTAAAGAGATGCAATAGGAGTGAGGGAAATATCACTGGGAACAATAGCATGGGGTATTTGTAGAATCTGGAATCATGAAGGTTTGTTAAATATTTAGCATGGTCATCACAGGTTTGTTTTTCATGCATGCCTAAAGAATGAGTCCAACTATTGACCAGTTCCTTCTTTCCTCTGTTTTCTTTTTCTTACTAAAACAAAAATTCAGATTTTATTCTTTAAACAGCAGCTGGACTCTACTCAACTCAACTTTATTTATAGAGCCCTTTAAAACAACCACAGCTGCCACAAAGTGTTGTACATACCAAGGAAACAAAATGGTAAAAAAAAACAACAAAACAGTTTAAAAGACAAAAAAAAAAAAACCTGAATAAGGCGCAGTCAGGCGAAAGAGTTTGAATAATTTATTTATGTAGGTGAATGTCTATTTCATTAATATCTTTTCCAGATGTTAACTTGATTTTAAAAAAAATCAGTACATGTTTAAACTGGCACACAACGATCTAAACACCAATTTAAAACTGAAGAGGAACAATAATTCATCTGCTGCTAAGTCCCTGAATTGTTATTATTTTAATGTTTTATTATGATACAGTGTTTTTGCATTAAAAAATGCATTGTGACGCATAAAGTTGTATATATCTTTAAATTCCTATCCTCTGAGCTATCGGTTTTTAGTGCTGAAATACAGCCTAGTTGGCACAGTCTGGATTTATTTAGTAGCTGCATTATAGCCATTGTCTTTCTGGTAATTCAGTGTACTGCTAGTAGATGGTGCAACCTCTATTTATGTAGGCTAATCACGTGCAGTACTGGAGTTCCATTTAGGCTTAAAAAAGACAATCAAAGCACCATCAGGACAGATGCCTAGAGTAGGTTATACAGCCTTATTTGATCATAGTTAACTGGATTTGGTAATTTAACAATGCACTTTTAATGCACAAATAAGCTAATAGCAGCTCAATGCAAAACGCCCCAGTCAAAGATGGTGTCAAACTTACTCTTAAACTTTTTTTTTTTTTGGCAAGTGTTTTTCATACCCTGCTACTTTTATTTTGATGGGTTAAATTTAGTTACTCCCTTTGTTTAAGTGTTACTATAAATTACCACATGGCTATTTTCAACCACACTATAAATATCCAACCCATGAACTCTAATACATTGTTATAGGAGAGTTACATTTTCACATGCAGCTTTCTTTTTTAAAAACCTCATTGAAACACATTTACACATATCGAGTATCTGATGCTGCAGGTATTTATGCAATATAAGCATTTTATTATTTTATTTACCTGATTCTGACTGTGGTGTGGTGCTAGGCTGTCATAGCTGGACCAGAAGCGCTCAACTAGTATGGTTCTATTCTTTTCCTTTTTTCTTGGTCATTTAAAAAGTCCCTTCTCTGTTGGGAACAAACTGTTGAGCTCAACTCCCTCTTTAAGCTGCGGCATGTTCGTGTTTTTCCTTCTTTATTCATGAGGTTTTGGTGACTATCCAATCCATTAATTTAAAGTTGCTCAATCCAGAATTGGTCCCAGCCTAAGAACATTTGGTGCCAGGCTGTTCGTTTGTGGTTCCTGGGTCAAAAGCAGCAGTGATGCAAGAGACAAATTTGTTTCTTTCATTCTGCCCTGCTTCACTGCTATGTCACTGACGGGACTAATGATTTCTTTCTATATGGCAACTCACAAAATGTTATAGTCTTACCACCCCTTCGTACGTTCATTTGAGTCAGAAACATGTTGAATTGTGTTTATAATCATTAACAGGTAATCTAGTCAGAGAGAGGCTGGTAAAACACTCAGAATGCAATTGATATTCACCTTCTGTAGTAATAAAAAGGTGGTTCTCTTTAAAGAGTGTATGATAATCACTCTATTAATGACTTGATAAACTTGCGTTAGCTGTTTCTAGTTCACTCATTCATAAACTACAGACGCATACTTGACCAAGAAGCGATAAAACTGGGTGTTAAAAAAGATCCAAATAGAGAATGTGAAACATCTTAATAATTTCACATTAATAGTACCGACACCCACTACCCATTGGTGGAAATTTTCTTCTTATTGAACTTTCTTCCTCTCCTTCTAGATGGACATAGTTAATTTCCTAAAGGAAAAGTGCTGTAACAGGTTTACATGTTCCTCAAATGCTGCTATTGAGCATTATACAAGAAAAATAAAACACATGGAAGCACTGGAGTATGTAGGAAAAGAAAATAAATGGTCTTCGGAGACAGAAAAAGCTCCTTCACAAAGCTTCACAAAAGCACAGAAAGGCAGTCGGAGAGCACAGATGTCTGCCAAGCAGCAAATGCAGCGTGTGTCTGCAGCCTCTGGTGTTTGTTCTGCTCTCACCTCCTTCATTCACTCTGCTTTCTTCAATGGCTTTGTCACAGATAAACACAGTAACAGGAGTAACAGTTATATAAAAGAGTTTAGTCATTGTTTGTTGTTTGCAGTGATCTCATAGTTCAAAGACAAAGAGGGACTTGAACAAATCTGAACTTAAAACCACCATCAGCTGTGGTGCTCAAACGTATACTTATGGCAGGGTCTCACTGCGGTGTAATTACCCTGGGAACTATGAGCCACCAGTGTTTCATAAACAAACACTTTCAACTGGACTGTAGAACTGCCCTGATTCCAGCAGGATGATAGCAAAAAGCAAATTTCAAAAAGCATTACCTCTGTGTAACATCTGCATAGATTTCCAGGGCTTTTGTTGCTTACCATCCCTTGTTGGTTTTCCCTCCAAGCTGCCTTAAGAAAACCGTATGGTATTATTTTTAGTTCCTGTATAGGGATGTTTTAGTCATGTCCTCAGGCATGTTCAACAACTGAGGGACAAACACAGGCAACACTAGACAACTAATCTGCTTTATTATTTATTAGTCAGTAATTATTGTTTCTGACTGATAAATAAGCATGTTTTTGTTTATATCTGTTTTCTTTTTTTTTTAATAAGTTTAGTTTGTCTTGCAACAGCTTTTGCTTATATGAACAACTGTTTATAAAAAAGTACAAATAGCCAGAGCTGCAAACATACAACCGTTCAATCCCAGTCTTCTCATTAACTGATCACTCCAAAGCCAGGCATTGAGCTGCAGTGGGGATATCTAGTCTTCAGATTTCTTTCCTCCTATATCTTAATTTTCATTTGTTCCTCCTTAAAAACTCTTTGGAGGACAGATTTTGTGGGAAAAGAGGGACTACGTTAAGGAGGTCCAGTATTTAACCGTACCCACCCTGCAAAAACAGAGGCAAACCGGCCTCATCAGAGTTTTCTCTGGAGGATATTTTCTTAAAAAGCACAAGTGAGCGTCCAGATTTTTCTGCATATAAAAAGCCACAGCTGTCCTGTCTGTGCACCAGATGTGATACTACTTGAACAGTATGTTCATGCTGAAGATTTAGCATCATGGTAACCTTTTGTTCCTCCTGCTGCTTGTAGTGTTGAGGCCATAATCACTGTGAGACAAAGTAAGGATGACTGAGAATCTTCACCGGCATTATGAGCCTTATTTAATGGTTAAAAAGAAAGGACATCTAAACAGAATTTTTAAATCAGTTGTTCAACAATGAAGGAAATGTTCTGCAAGTGAAAATCATCCAATTAAAAAAAGCTGATGATAACGAGAGAAGAAACTAAAACTCCTGTTGGGATAGTCCTGCTTTTGGTGTAAATCTTCATCCCTGTACTCTGTAAGGGTTCCAGTTTAAAGCAGAAGACGTTTGCTCCCCGAAAACATGATGGTAAAACTAAAATCTACCTTCAAGACTTTAGTTATAATTCGAATGAGTTTAAAATTGGATTATTTGACCTCCAACTTCTACTCTATATTTTCGATAGGGCTGTGAAATCATTGCGACACAGGATAACTGAACTAGTTATCTCAAGAGAGAAACTGATGTATGATGAGTCCTTATGGGAAAAATAGACAGATAAAAATCACTTTTTTGTCATTTATTTGTAAAATTATTTTTGCAGATTGTACATGTAAGATAAATAAAAAAAACTGATAAATGATATATATTTCATTTAACTGTTATTTACACAATGCGGTGAAAGTGCAGCATTTCCCCAGTTAATTATTGTTTGTTTCTTTTGTTTCTGCATTGTTGCCGTATGCAAAGAGAAAAATACCATCTGCAGAATCTTACAGCCAAAAGGATGTTTTAGCTCCAGCTCTCAGCTCACCTGGTTTCTTGATCCACATTCTAATAATTACTGCCCCCTAGTGGGCACACAGGAATGTGAAGCGTCTGGAAACAAGCCTGTAAAAGGAAACAGTTTCTTTTCATTTCTGACTTTAAATGTCAAAAACGGCTTTTAAATTACCTTGTTATTTTCTCTGTACAGGCTCTATTTCATCATGATAAAATGTTTAATAAAACTTTGTTTAAAAAAAAGTTGGAAGTGTCACATTATGTGCAGACAGACTCTTCCAGCTTAACTCAGCACATAATCTCTTTGTTTTCAGAACCACGACCATAGCTGCATCATCTGTCGGATCATCTACCGCTCGGACGAGTTCCACCCTCCCATCCTGCCGCCACGAGCCGACCTGACCGTGGGCCTGTACGGTCAGTGGGTGAGCCAGCGCTGCGAAGTGCGGCCAGAGGTCCTCTTTCTCACGCGCCACTTCGTCTTCTACGACAACAACCACACCTGGGAGGGGCACTACTACCACTACTCTGACCCTGCCTGCAAACACCCCTCCTTCACCATCTTCGCCCAGGGACGCTACAGCCGAGGGCTGCCCTCCACCCGAGTGATGGGAGGGACAGAATTTGTCTTTAAAGGTTTTTTGGCTTCTTCTTCCTCTACTTTAATTTGAAACGTTATTTGTTTACAACAGTCAAAAGGTCAGAGGTTTGTTTCTAAATATAAATGTAACGGGCATCTAAGGTTATACAATTGTTAAAGGAGTATCCATTTTTTTTTCCATTACTACTAAAATTTAATATTATAAAATTATTCATTCCAAGTCTAGAAGGTGTGAAGGCCTCCTTTCAATGATCTTAATATTTGGCTCTCATCAGATTCTACGTCAGGTTAAAATCAGGACTCTAATCCAAAGATTATTTTCAGCCCGGGGTTTAAAGAACTTTGGCCTTAACTGTTGGTATTATTGAACTCCCTTTTTTTTATAAACGGAAATGTGCATTTAGGGTAAGATGGTTCTGGTTTTAATTCCTTAATGTGAATTAACTAGTACAGCTTGGCAGAAACAATAATTCTGCCCACGGCGATTTTGTAAAATAAAAAAACTTTAGATGTTTAGATTTTTCTTTTCCCACTAAATAATTGTGCAGAGATTAGATTAAAGGTTGCATTTTTCCTTCCATCTATTTCAGTCTCAGGTGCTGCTGATAAATCAAACTGGTGCATCTCTAAAAAGAATGTGATTTTTCTTGTGTTGCCCTCTTCCAGTGAACCACATGACTGTGACGCCGATGGATCTGTCCACCACCTCCCTCCTTAACGTCTTCAAAGGCGATGAGTGCGGCGTTCAGGGCTCATGGCAGGTCGGGGTCGAACAGGACGTCACTGTGACCAACGGCTGCATGGCGCTGGGCATCCGGCTTCCCCACACAGAGTACGAGCTCTTCCGCATGGAGCAAGACGTTCACGGCCAGTACCTGCTCTACAACGGCCAGCGCCCCAGCGACGGCACCAGCCCGGACCGCCCGGAGAAGCGAGCCAGCTCCTACCAAATGCCCCTGGTCCAGTGTTCGTCCAGTAGCCAGCGGCACGATCGCAGCAGAGAGGAAGACAATGTGGAAGAGGGTCTGCTGAATCATAATGATGCCTCCAGATGGCATGGATGCTGCAGCAAATGCATCACTGTACTGCTCATCACAACTCTGCTGCAACTTTGTCAAAGTTAGAAAGCAAACAGTGAGGGTTAACAAAAACCCTCCAGAACTAAAGCTTAAAAACTTTATGTTTGGATGTAAAAGAGGGTAAGAACTAAATTTCTCTCTATCTACCAAAGACTTGGCACTGCTGCACCGTGGGACCTGCACTTTAGAGTGGAACCACTAGTCTCTGGGTCCACGACTAGATTAAAACTCTCTTTATACCCAACATGTATCACATTATGGGTTCTTACAGAAAAAGGAACAGCTGGACATGTTGAAAGACTTTCCTGGAAACGTCTTAGGAGAAAAGCTCCAGAGCTACTGTTGACTGTAAAAAGTGAGCTGCAGCACTTTTTATAGGTGTATCTTAATAGATTAGAAAATCTAAAAAGGTTATTTTGTTTTAGTGATTCAATTCAAACACTGAAACGGATATTATACAGATTAATTATACACTGAGCAGAATATTTCCAACATTTATCTTTTCATGTATGGGCTTAAGGTTTATGGCTGACAGAGAACCTACAGTTTGGTCTTTCAGAAAGTTTGGTTTAGGATTATATATATTACTGGTGTTTTGATTTTTGTGTTTTTGTTTAATACCTTTATTTTACCAGGAGGCGACTTGCTCAGTTTGGACAACTAAAGAAACAGGACTAAAACACATCTGCAGTTGGAAAGCTACAACAAATGTAAGGAAAGAGTGAATCATAGTGGGCCTCTCTTACCTGTGGCCAAAAAGACCACATTGCACCTCCTGGACCCAGTGTTTGACATCATTGAGGAACCTCTCCTCAAACACACCAGAGTAGGCCTTCACATGGATGGATCCCTTAAAAATTGTCTGCCACTCACACTGTGTTGTCCTGATCCTCGATGTGGCAATGGAGACGCATTTCAACCATGACGACACAACAACGCCCAGAACCTTCATCATCTAAAAACAAAGCTACTCCATATCATGCCAGTAATAACTGAATCTATCACCGTTGCCATGGTGATGGAGCCACCCTTCTCAGTCTTCTCTACATTTTCAGATATAGCAGGAAAAATCTGTATAATCTTATTTTAGGAGTGAAATACAAACTAGCAGATTCTACTCAAAATAGGTGCAGTAATCTGCCAGTTTAGTCAGGCAATTGCAGTTAATAAGTAGGGTTGCCAACTTCCTGAAAATTAAAAGACATGAGACATTTCTTGGTCATGAATTGTCTTCCACTCTATTGACAGGATTTTATTTAGTTTTTTTTTGTATTTTCTGTGAGTTTGATTAGACAAATGCTTTTGATCTAAATATGACATGATTCATTTTTTCAAGGGAGAGTTGGTATTTTGAGAATATATATATCATTATCATATATATCATGATTGAAAGACGCTTTGCCAGTTGCAATTATGTTAACTACACAGACAGATTCTTGCACTTATTTTGAGTAAAATCTTTTAAAAAGAGAATGTATTATATGGCAGACTCTTGCTAAGTACAGCAATCTCAGAAGAGGATCAAAAATACTATTTGTTTAGATATAAGATAGATATAAGATTGTAAGACTTGATTAGATGGACAATTTCTGCAGAGCAGGATTGAGGGGATCCTCAATGATCGTTCCTCCCGCCCCCCGGAAATATCCTCTGTTTAGGTCCAACCCCCACCCTAAAACAATGCACAGCTTGGCTGTATTTATTTTTCTTTCAAGATTCATTGACTTTTTTTTACAGAATGTCTAAGTCCAACCAAAAAGCTCTTTCTATCGCACCTAGAATTCCTTCCTTTGCTGAGTTTTGTTTCACCAACAGCAAACAGTCCTTCACTCCACCGTACATATCATTACCTATCATCTGTCTCCGAGTCCCCAAGGACAACTAAAAGCAAAAGGCCTTTTTTAGCCTCACTATGTTCAAAGGGGACCAACAAC
>NW_015150706.1:695561-699579 GCF_000732505.1 Cyprinodon variegatus
GCCACCATCACCCGGCTCGTCCCCCCTTGTATTGATCGTATTAACCTAGCTACTATTTACCGTCTGCCCCCCAAAAAAAGAAAGAAAAAGAAAGGTTTGCAGTCGCAGCAAATTCAGTGTCATGTCTTCTAGGAAGTTTGTTGGCCGTGGGAGGATCCATCACACTCACCTTCTCGCTCACCCTATGATGGGGATGAAGTTTGGAGGAGAACTGACGGTTTCCTCCTGTGAACCACCATTTACGCCAAAATGCTGCCAATCCGTCATTATACAGTAGCTGTACGTTAGAAACGCGTTCAGCAGTCGTCAAATACGTCGATATGCGTTGGAGATAAGTTCTTGGTAAGTTACGCATAAGTTATGCACAAGTTACTCATAGGAGTTGGATAAGCTAGACGCCACAATTTATCAGTAACTTACACTTAACGTATGTCAACAATCAGATAACTTATCTGTAACTTATGAGCATACGCTGGCATACGTTGGGAAATTGTCATACTCGCTGTATGTCGACGTATGCCAGCGTGCTTCAGTGTACTTCAACGTACCTATAACTTATTCAACGTATGCCCGCTTTTTTGACAGATTTTTCCTATGTCAGGCATATGCTTTCTAAATCGTCAAGGGTGACCAGGGCTTAACACATTGTCCCCAGTGTCCTACCAAGACTACCCTCTTCCTGGCTGCAGCAGCAGTGTCCCTTGTCCTCACAACGTTTGCCTTTGGTTGCGGACTGCCATTCAGCTTACCTTTTGGTTTAAATCTGAAGACTCTGCCGCGATCCAAAGCTCCAGCTCTCGGCCCCACAACCAAAAAATGCATAGCCAACATAAGCATCAAGTTTCATAATTTGTAAAAGATAAAAATAGTAAAGCTCAAGTGTGGGTCTTGGTTGTTAAAATAAACTAAATCTAACTAAAGTTAGCTTTTGAAATAGACTTAGATTGTACTTGATTTAAAAAATGTTTAGATAAAATCTCATTGGCTTATTGAATATGATTGGATTGAAAGGCTTTTGGTGAAAACCTGAGTGTAAGTCAGAGAAATGAACACCTTTTTACGGTTTTTCCCATTGGTTAGAGGGTTTAATTACCTGGACATCATAATCATCAAAATGAACAGTAATATATATCACTGGGTTGTCAACCTATACAGTATAGGTTGTCAACCTATATTATAAGAGTTTTTTTAATTGCAGGATCAATTTTTTTTTTTATCAAGATAAACCTTAATGATTGCAAAAGGTCTTTTTTTTCTAGTAATACACCAACTGTTTTATTTTCTGTCAATGAAACAAAAATGACAATATTCTGCATTCTGATTGGCTGAAGTGCATCCTATGTGTCTTGGTTCAAGCAGCTGTTTCTGCACTAAATAAGTCATTTTTCAAAATAAGTGCAATTTTTTTCTGAATTAAGTAGGAAAGACATTTGCCAATGGAATAAGATAATTTACATTTAAAATAAGAAAAAAATCAGTTGCATTGTCTTATTTCAAGTCACATATTTACTAATTATCTTATTTTAAGAATTAAAAAAAACATTCCTTTGGCAAATCATTGTATTTACATACTCAGATCAATAAAATTAATTCAAAAACTGTTTACTTATTTCTAGATCATTTTTGCTGTGTGTTATTCAATTTAAAGACTGGGATGTTTTTAAAAAAAACAAAATCCACTGGATGGAAATGAAAGATTTTTATGTAAAACAACTGCTCCAATTGTGACATCTTTGACAGCCAAAAAGACTGGACATTTTCCAACGATTAAAGGGTTTACTTACACCGTTTTAAGTCCTGAATTGTCCAAGTTATTGCTTTGTCTTATATCTATGGTCCTCCATCTTGAATGTTTCAGTCTTTCTACAGGCTTTCAGTTCTTAAAGCTCTGGTACAGCAGCCGTCTGGTGGAGCTCTTACCTTATTTTTTTTATGAGGCCCACGATGGTTAAGCAAATAAAAAACAAACAAAAGAAAAAACACAAACATACACTTGAAAAAAATCCAAAGGTAGATAAATAATTTTTTGTTAAAATAAGTGTGTTTGTTCTTGGATTGAGGAGGTCAAAGACACATTTTGCCCATGGAATGAAACAATTTACATTTAAAATAAAAAAACAAAACAAATGTATTGTCTAATTTCAAGTGCATGTTATCTAATTATCTTATTTTAAGAGTAGAAATACTCGTTACATTGGCAAACTATCTCATTTACCTACTCATATTAATGGTAAATACACTTCATATATTTTTACATATTTGTAGATAATTTTTCCAGTGTAACTGGTGAGCCATAACCAAAATGATGTTCTTTCCAAATTCTGTTTATGTATATTTTATTATTGCTCTCATAAAAAAAGACAAAACCAGACATTTACGTTTTCTGCTGTAGCACTAGTTTATTCAGTGAAGCTGTTCTAATTAGAGATTAATTGATACAGGTCATTTAAAGCTGATGTTGATACATCTGCCAATATTTTTAGGCAAATTCTCTCAGCCAGTATTGATTCTTTCTTCCTCCATTTACATAATAGAGATGCATCCGCTTCACGTGATTTTAAGGAATAACTGCAAAATACGCTAATTAATCAGTAAACAAAGGAGTAATATTTTTAAAAATGCCAGCAGGCCAATGTATCAGTCTTTCTTGCTCTGATTAAAGGAAATGATGGATGAGATACCTCACAGAGAGACAGACAGCCAGCCTAGCGTAGGTAAATAAATACATTTATGGTATTGACATTATTGAAAAATGATTAACATTTAAACTTGATGTAACATAAATATTTATTTCACAAGCTGCAAATTGTGCTGATCAAAACATGGCAGCGCTTTAAGTTTATATATGAACAGATGCATTAATCTGTAGCAGGTGTTGGCCATGTATCCAAACTCTGGGCTGATATAATTACAGTTTTTTTCTGAATGCTTAAACCCAAACTGTAATTTTATAGAACTTCTAAAACTATTAAAACTTCTAGCAAAACTACTTGCTGAGTTTGCAAACCTAAAAGCACAAACACTGCCTTGCACTTAGTTTGCAATTTTCCAAACACTCTTTTCAAAACTGTAGGTACGATCCACTGCAAAGTACTATTTTTGGAGAACTGTTAACACAAATCATTGCTTTACACTCCGTTTCCAAATGATCAAAACACTCCTAGCAAAACTATACATATACTGTATAAGGCAAATATTTACACTGTCTGGCACACTGTTATATGTTAAAACTGTTTTAGATAATTAGTTCACTTTGCAATCAGCCTAAGCACTATACTGTAAATAAGCCATAGCTTAACTGTCTGTGATGAGCACAATGGATGGAGCAAGAGGAGTAAGCATTAGAGGAGTAAAGCCGAGGAAGAGGGTGTGGAGGTGAAGAAGTAGGAGGATAAGATGGAGGAAGAGGAGACCAGATATGTCATCATATGGGACAATGTAAGTTTCCATAGGGCTGCTTTGGTCTGAAACTAGTTTACAGATCATCCATTCTTCACTGCACTCAACTGCCCCATTCTTTCCATTCTTGAATCATATTGATTAGTTCTTTTCTGCCTGGCACTGCAGGATGTATGACTGTCATCTTCATGAACGCACGTAGGAGGCGTGCGGGGATATTGACCAGGCATCATGTCAGGCCTGGATCCGGCATTCCAGGAGATATTTTCCCTAGCATCTTGGACAAGAGCACATTGTATGTGATATGGATAAAGTCTGGTGGCTGGACCGAGAGAGACAACACAATGTTGACTGATTATTTATTTATTTTTTTTGTCAGTCATTTTGTGCTCTGACTTGGAAAAAAAAACACTTGTGTTTTTTTTTTTATTTGTGTAAATAAACACCAATATTTAAAGTTGTGATCCCTGATCGTTTATGGCACTATGACAAAAGCGTGACCTCAAATTGACCTACTTTGTTCACAGAGAAAGCAAAAGCCAGCTGTGTTTTTTTTTTATTCATACCATTAGTGTGTAGTTGGCACATTGTTTGCTTATTAATATGATGGTTTATGTTA
>NW_015150706.1:700007-700982 GCF_000732505.1 Cyprinodon variegatus
CTTATCAAAACCCGCACACAGAAAGAACAAAGAGAACAGTTTAGTAATCCCTGCACACAGACTGCAAAACTGAGCTTACAGTTCAGCTAAGAATGAGCACAGATTTTCAACAACTTTTTTTTCACTCACTGACACTTTTTGGGCACCTTAAAAATCTAATTATATGATGACTTTGCAAAAAAAAATGTAATCCAAATTTTTGATATAGCCCATAACTATATTAGTCCTGTATGAGAAGGTATAAAAGGTTAAGAGTAGGGGAGATTGGGGACAGTTGCCTCACTTTCTACTTTTATTTCAATCATTCAGAAATTATTGAGCCTACACCAACCATGCATTTATATTCTAAACTTAAAATCTGTCATCTATTTGTCTTTATCATTTCAACATAAGAAAAAAAGGAGACTGCTGAAACTGACAGCATCGGAGGAATGATTGCAGCACCTCTCAGGAACAGTTTAACATGTCATGAGTTCATTGTTTCGCAAAACACTTTTATTTTATTGTCTCAATGAGCATCATATTATTATGAGAATAATCCAGGTTAGTTAGTTGGCTCTACCTTTCTCATATCTCATCCATAATGATTAGGTTATCCTGAGCAATTTTCTGTATTTATGCTACTTTATGTTTAGGCTGCTGGAGGACATAGGGACCAATTTTCCTCATTCTACTTAATTCAATCTATATTTTCCCATTCTGCAGTATTTGATAACTTTATATTCTCTCTGCCTTTTCCTATCCTAGTAGCTTCATCTTTTCAGCTATGACTCCATCCTGGACTGAAATATCAGCTGTGCTGCTGCCATCAACCGTTTAAAGTTGCTGGAGCTTGCCCTCTTTTTCAGTCCAGTGTTGTTTCTTTTACTGTGACTCTTGAATCCTTTTAGAAGAGAATTGGCTCGGAGCTTCTCTGCATCTTTCCTGGACGGGGCCACCTATGGAGCCAGCTAACAGTTACCTTTTGTAACTCTG
>NW_015150706.1:701976-703275 GCF_000732505.1 Cyprinodon variegatus
TTTACGGCAAACGTTTTGGAAAATATCAGCGTTTCGTGTTCGTTTTGACTTCGTGTGGACGGGGCCTTAAATGAACTCAATTGAATTGAGTTGCCGATGACAACTATCTATCAACATTTAATCTGCAACCTTGGGCTTTTTATTTTTAAATAATACTTTTTTATTAAATTTCCCAAATCAACAAGGTAAACACATTTTAAGATATTCCTGACATCCCAAAAGCTGTTTTTGAAACAGAAAAAAATGTTTTCAAACCTGATTTTTAGGAGTACAGACATCTTAAATCTTAAATCTTTTTTTTTAAATGAACACCTAACCACCCCCTCCCTTCCCCATCGGTCATATCCAGCAGTGTCATGTGTAAAAGTCACCTCCAGCTGTACAATCTTAATGTGTCCATCACTGCAGCAACATTTCCCTTTTCAGCTACGATATAAAAACCATGTGCTAGCTAATTTTTTCTAATTTGAGAAATAGGTCTTGTTGTAACCATTCACAGCTTCCCCTACTTTGTATTTGTAATTTAATGCAACATGTGATTTGAGAAATGAGTAGAGTCTTATTCATTTATGGTAATATAGTCATTTTGTCCCCCAAAGAAAGGGCAGTATGAGGTGCGCAACACTGCTGTAGTCAAGGCTATTGATCTGAGGGTGATATATAAACTATCATACACAGCAGGATTGTTTATTTAGTATGAAAAATGACAAAACTAGGCCCATTATTTAAAGACTGCAGAAAAACACAACTATAACATTGATTAAACTGTTTTTATTATACAACATGATGTACAAATGTGAACTAATTGTATATCTAAAAAACTGACATCTAAGTGCGTGTCTTTTTTGACAGCTGTTATTTTCCTGCAGCTTCAGTTTAACAGAAAATATTCCTCTGGAGGAAAAGATGGAAGTAGGGCTGGGCCATTAATTCATTTGATCGTTTAATCAAATGTGTTTTTACAAATCCACTCCTTTGGCTTCCACAGCTCAGTTCATCACTTTTTGTTCTCACATGTGTACTCGTAACTGATAAACTATGTAATCACAGCTGACGTCTGGAGTCAACCCACAAAGGCCCCAAGCCCCGATAGCATACCTGGGTGGTTGTTCAAGGACTGTGCAGTCCTCACAGACAGTTTTAACAATTCCCTGGACCAATCCATAGTGCCAGCATGCTTTAAGTCTGCCACCATCCTTCCGGTCCCAAAGAAGTCTCAGGCCACCTCACTAAATAATTACCGGCCTGTCGCACTGACTCCAATCATGATGAAGTGCTTTGAAAGTCTGGTTAAAGAAC